>NC_022035.1:14343322-14357837 GCF_000317375.1 Microtus ochrogaster | reverse complement strand
ATAATTCCAAACTGCTGTGGCATCGTTTGTGACTTACGTCTACAGAACACTAAAATTATTTTACAAAATACAACAAAAATACTTTTATATAGCTATAAATGTCCAAAGAATCTAACATCACAATTGAATTAAAACATGTTGCTGTGTCAAAATACATCTAAAGATCCACTGAATAAGGGGTGAGGGATTTTATTTAAAATCTTCAGTTGTATCAAGTTCAGTAAGAAATCCTCTATATACAGTATATGGATTATTAAGTAAAGGATGTTCTATGTGTTTTGATGGCTGTGTATACTGTTGTAACAACTAGCAAAATGTAGATTGCCCCAGCTCTTCATCCCCACACATTACATCTGTTCCTTACAAATGACAGTTTTCTCAAAGAAATTACTATTACACAAGTCTACTCTTATACGAAGGAATTGAGGTATGCAACCCTTGCTTTCCATAGTTATTCATAGAAATGAATGATTTTGGCATTTATCTATAAACTTTTGCTTGCCAACAACTTGCATCTTTTACAATATTTTAACTTGATTCACTGCTAATGAAAATGCGTTCCCTTTCTATTTAGATTCCCAAAACAGTTGTTTTAAATTAACACTACATCAGTTTAATGAAGATATATGCTTTCATTTTTTGTTAGATAGACATGCTAAAGGTGGTGGATGGACAATAAGGTAGATGGTCAATATTAAGGCCACTGGTTCCTTTTAATAAAAAAGACCCTTTCCAACAAAAAGCCATTATCTGTTCTTTCTGGCTGATTACTGGGAACAAGAAAGTCTAATGTTGAATATTAATTGTAGTTGAACAATTTTCAATAGTTTGCATATGTTCTATGAACACAACATAAAGAATGTACTTTTTCTTAATTTTCAGTTTTCAAAGAGATGATCTGTTCATCGAAACTGTTTAATAAAGATGTGTATCCTAAGTTAATTATTGAAATTATTATCAATAAGTTAACCATTTTCAACTGACAAATGCAAATATGAAAATATAGATATTAGTGTGTAACATGAGCTTCTGTCTGACACTAATATTGTGTCAACTTTTTTGTACTGTAGAAGCCTACCTCCTAAAAGTTTAGATTTTATGATGGAAGCGTTTCATTTTCATTGTTTTATTTGGCCCTATCCCTCTTATTGATATTAGGTTTTTATTATCTACTTTTACTATATTTAAGACCTTTATTGGGTGATTATCTATCACTATCAAATGCATTGGAATGCCAAAAGTGAGGTTAACTGCTTTTTGAGTATTCTCTTTATACCAAATAAATGAAGTCATATTGTATCTCCACATTAGTGGAAAACTAAACTTTGACTGAAAAGCAAGTGTCAAATCAAGTAGGCACTTATAAAAATTATAGAACTAATATGGAATGATTTACATAGTGTACATTGAATACTCAGAAAAATAGAAATTAAATTAAAAGTTAAATTTTTCTCTAGTGTACAAGATAGACGTTCAATGCTACTTGTCTTTATTGCCTAGTAATTTGTCATTGATCATATGATCACAAACAAGAGACAACAAGAAAAAGAAAATATTAATGAATTTAAATGTGATTTCACAAATGTAAAACACCTTCAGAAAACTCAACATTTTAATTAAAAGCATTGTGGGCTATGACTAAGTGTGATATTCAGCAATATTTATACTTGTACTAGACAAGCCAAATGACACTTCTAATAAACTAAGAACATTCATTCTTCCAAACATAATTAATGGGAACTATCCACCCACTTTTGAACGCTCATCACTTACAGTGAAGCAGGAACTACAATTTAAAGCTCACATTTGAATGCACTGATGAATTTGCTTACCAAGGCAAAGAATTCTTTTAAAAACATATTCCTTTTGCAGAATTATTTTTGATTTAACTTTTCAAATGGCATTCACAAGGGTTTTCATTTGACCCTATGAAAGAGCAACTTTTATTGAAAAGACAAAAGATAACTGTTGGCAAGGAAGCAGACATGGAGAAAGGGAAACTGTGTTCTATTATCAATCGTGCAAATTAGTACAGACATTATGGAAAAGACAGTAGGGGTTCCTTCAAAATCAAAACTAAAATTCTACCAAATGATCTAGCAATCCACTACTGGACATAGATTGACAAAATGTCTTGTACACTTTGAAAAGGCATCTTTGCTCCACATCGTTGTAACCCCGTCAATAATAGCCAAGAAACAGAAACAAATGTCATCTCTGGTTCACACCTGTAATCCTTGGGAAGCCAAAGCGAAAGGATGGAAATTCAAGACCTGTCTGTGTTGCAGATTGAGCTGGAGGCAAGCATTGCTAAGTTATTACAACAATGATAAATGACAAAGGAGCTTGGTATGGGCACAGTAGTAGAACTCTGAAATAACATGCACAGGACCCTCAGTTCATTTACAATTCTGTATAGACGACATCCACAAAACAACAAAAAGGAGCATAGAATAAATTCCTTTTAAGCAGAGGCCAAGAGGAGAATAATAGAGTGAGCGTGAATCTCTAATGTATAGAAACATGTTTCTAATCTTCCTTCAAACTGCTAATATTTTCATAGCTCTATCTTGAATTCTCATTAGCACTACTTAAGCAAGTATCTCATCATGGTTTTTCCTGCATTGCTGTAGGAATTCCTACTGCCAGTAGCCTTTAAGTTACCTGTTCGATTGGCATGTCCTCTTTTGTTAATTTTATTAATGTTTATCAAGTTCTACATTTTTCTCTGCTTCCCTCCCTGCCTCTCCCCTTTACTTCAACCCTCCCCCAAGGTCCCCATGCTCCCAATTAACTCAGGAGATCTTCTCTTTTTCTACTTCCCATGTATAATAGATACATGTATGTCTCTCTTAGTGTCCTCATTGGTGTTTTTTTTTCTTTTTGCTTTATGCTTAAAAACCACTTACGAATGAGTTCTCTTATACTATATATGCCTATGTAAAGCATGCGTCTGGCCTCTTTTCAGGCTGCGGGATTCAGTTGCTGTTCCCCATTCCAGCAGAGGACTGTGGTCTGTTTTAGCCTACCTCTAAATAAATAACCTTCTATTATATTCTATTCTGAGCTAGTTTGGGATTTCCATTAAGCGTCCTTCTTCACTGCATTACAGTAAAGGTGTATTAATTGAAAATTATGTAAAATTTCAATTACTGTTGTCTTAACCACTGCTCATTTTACTATTTTATTATGTTGTCTATTAGTTCTCTTGTGTTTATTACCAATACATATTTGCTTCTTTTAATCTTTAATCTAAATTTTCTGCAGTGCTGTTTTCAGAAGTATATTCTTACTGATTCATATAACAATACATACATAAAATAATACAAATTTAATTGCAATTCTGTATTTTTTGTATAGAAATGAGGTGCTTTATGTTTGAATTCTAAATTGTAGAATAAGGTAACTATCTTCCAACTAAGCAAATTTTTATTTTCATTGATTGTTGTTAATCTATATTTCATTCATTGAGATAACCCCTTTTATAGGTATGAGGTATAATTATGAATATTTTCTCAAGACTACTCTATGACATTTATTTAAAAAGAAAAACTCATTACTTCCATTGCATTTACCAGAAGATATAATCTTCATTTCTTGTTAAGTTACACCTACAGTTCTGATTATATACACACATATGTGAAATAAATTAATATATATATATATATATATATTACACACACATATATATATATACACACACACAAAGTACACATCTCCACCCTTGAACTCATTTATTACAGTCTTCAATACATCCTTACATTTGCTTAACAATATGTTTTATTATATTCATTTTAAAACAACTTTATACATCTTCCAAAACTTCTTTTTTTCATATTGCACTTTTTCAATTTGATATAAATTCATGCCTCTTAAGTTCTATAAATAATAATTTTTGTGACAGCCCATATTATCTCTTCTGAAAACCTATTAGTCTAAACCAATATGGAATTCTCACATCTTGTGATATTATGTATGAAAAAATACTCTTCTTCCTCCTGCACAGAAGATTCTAAATCAATTGGTTTTCTGTTCAAGGGATGAGGTTTGTTTTGAGATACTGTAATGTGGCATGTTGGAGGTTACAGCAAGGACTGGGGCTCCCTTTTTAAAATATACGTTAGCTTGTGACTTTAACACATATTGAAAAAGTCCTATTTATGATAATAAAATACAGCATTACAAAAGAAGTTTCTAATCCAGGAAAATACTTTATTAGAAGAAAAACTCTGTATATACTGGAATAGTCTGAACAGCAGCCAAGATTAATAGTCTCCAATGTATGTTTGAAGAGTTGATCTTGCTAAGGTCTGGAGGGCAGACTGAGACAAGTCAAGGGCTCCAGCTCACCTCCCAAGGTCAAAGACACCCCTTCCCCCAGCACAGGAGGTGATAAGCGGACCGTCCAGTGATCACATTCCCAAGGTCAAAGACACCCCTTCCCCCAGCACAGGAGGTGATTGTCCGTTAATCACATTTCATTTTGCCTTTTAGAAATATCTGCAGAGATGTGCTGTAAAAAATAAACACAAATGGGATTTATGACAGATTTTAGGAGGCGCCTTGGGCCAGCTTTGGAATCAATGAATTTGTTTCTGACTTTAATGTTGAGAATGACTCCTTTATAGACCTTGGAGTAAACAGCTTGTCCAATGTTATTGTTTGGGAACATACAATACATGGGACTTTTTCATCAAAACAAAGCATTTATGATTAGAAGTTAAAGTTATTGATTTTTCTCCACAAAGTTGTTATAAATCCTAAGATTGTTTGAAAGTGTGTAGGTCATAGAGAACTTATACCTGGAAATAGCATGTATCTATCTCTGTGTTGGAATGTAATGTCTAGAAATAACCCTTTGCATGTCAGCAGGAAATGATGGAGTCTCCATGATATACCAAAGGGATAGCAAGTGCCAGCAGTTTAGAAGCACAAGGGAGAATAAGATCAAATGTCTCAATCCATTTTCATTTGACAGAAGACTTTCAAAAATCATTACATGTTAAATTTAAAAAGTTACAGAAGACAGATTTTAGGGGAATTTAGTAAAGGTAGCATTTATTTATACATAATATGCCAATGTTGTATGTGTTCACACACACACATGTGATGATATATGTATATGTTATCATCACCATCTGCACACTTTCCTAAAATGATACATTAGTGTAACAATTCAAGTTGTCTTCTAAATATCAGATGTATGAGCATTTGGTGTTGAATGAACTTAATAGTTTAAATGTTACTAAGTAACTGACAGAAATATATCAATGATATTGTTGTATATTATCTACATATTTGATGAGATTGTTAATACATAATTATAAAAACATAAGAAGTCAAGGATTCTGGTGCAAATGAAAGACATTTATCTTTTTTCTCTTTAATTTGATAAATGTGATTGTACTCCCTTTTTTCTACCACTGTGTTGGTCCTAAGGATGGAAAATTTCATGAGGAGTTTTTACTGAGAGACTTCCATGGCAGTCAACACAAGTGGCTAAGATGACATTAGCTAAAGCTCAAAATATTTAACTTTCAAACGCATTTTAAATATTTGCTTCCTTGAGATGTTAAACCAGTTCCTCAACTCACTTTAGTATTGAAACAGTGAATAAACAAATAGTGACCCTACACTGGATGAAACAGAGACTTTACTGAGTAGGTTTGAGGTCATAAAACAATTATAAAACGTGTGTATCTTAGAACGGAACCCACGGCCAGTGGCACACACCTTTATCCCAGCATTCAGGAGGTAAGAGACAGATGGATTTTCATGAGTTTGAGGTCAGCCTGCTCTACAGAGTGAGTCGCAGGACAGGCCCTAAAGTTATAGAAAAACACTGTCTCGAAAAAGAACAAAGCAAAAGCAAAATAGAAAGACAAACAACAACAAAAAGAATGGAACCTTTGAACCATTTTTTATTTTTGGAAATATATATTTCTGTCGGTTCCTGGTCCCATTATTCCCTGGCAATTATTTAGACTGTTTCATGAAACTGGACTTCCTGACACACAATGTTAACTCTTATTTATATTAAAAGTACATTTACTGTTATTGCAGATATATTTTTCCATAGAACAGTATTCTAAAAGATAGTAAAAGATTAGTTAATTTAGGAAAGAACCTTAATGTAGAAGGGAATTTAACTTTCTGTGATTAAAAATGGGTAGAAGCACTTGTAGGAAAATATATTTTTTTTTCTTATTTTAGCAGATTTTGATTCAGTAAATAGGTAGATACTGCAGGGGAATAAATTTTATGACATCAAGGAATCTCTGCAAAGAAAGCTAAGAGTTGAAGTTACTTGTTTTTTGTTTATAGCAAAGGAAATAAAGGAGACTTCTGACATCCACCAAGGATGTGCTAAAAATAAACTATAAACTAAACTTTCAGGCACCATAATCACTAACCCATTTTTCAGGCATATGTGACCCAAATTTTACAAATTTTCTTACTGTGTTGATATGTACCTCTAATTGTAAGACTGGGGAGGATAACTTAGGATGGTGACTGTAATTTCAAGGTCAGCCTGGACTAGGTACTAAGATCCTGTCTCAAAAATGCCCCCAAGGCATAGATAAGAGTCAATGTCAATGCTCTAAAAGTAATTTTATGATCATTTGATAAAGTTACACAGTTTTGTTAGGTTAACAAGAGTATGGTGACCTTTGTCTTCCACCACACAAACAGCTTTCTCTCTCTATCACACAAAATGTGGCAGGTTCAATGAAAGCATTTGGGAGCTTCACAATATCTTTATGTACTCACTGAAATTCTCTAATGATACTTTAAATATAAAATGGAAATAATCTTTCTAAGAATTAGGGCTATAAAATATATACATACATGGGCTTATTATACAAGCCACAAATCAACAAGGCTCTTATTTTCCTACTTTAGAAAAGTAACTATTAAATCAGGTTCTCAAAGACCAACTGCCATGCAATGATTACTGGCTTCAGCACTTTCATGGTTTGCCTATACAACACTTAAACAAGGTAAAACTTTATGTTAGTATATGAGGGTTTCTCATTTATTTTTATTTTTAACATTATTTTTTTATTTATTGTTTGAGTCTTACAAATCATTGCTCGAAATCCCATCTGCCATCCCGCAGCAGAAAACAAAACAAAATTTAAGAGAAAAAGGAGGAGGGTCGAAGGGAAACTCTCATCATGGAAGCTTCAGTGTGACACACTGAGTCACTTAGTAAACGCCTTTACCATACGTTTTTCCATGCAGGTGTTTAATGCAAAGAATCATTGGTCTGGTTCAAGGCCCCTGGTCTCTGCAACAATGTGAGGCTGGCCCTCAGTGGGACTCTTCCTGGATATTGTGTTGCTCTCCTGTGTCATTGCGATTATGCAGCCCTGGGTCCTCAGAACCGACCCCAGTACAACCTCAGTCCTTCCTCCAGCAAATCACAGGTGTGGTGGATGTTGGTTCCACGCCTGAGGAAATTTCAGGGTTGGTCAGCTGGCCAGCTTTCCCCTCTCTTCACCACTAATGTGAGCTCTCCAGCATTAGCTTAATTAGTTCATGCACTGGCACTGCAGGGATGAGCAAGAGGCAGGGCCAGTTCTGCTTTTATATCCTGAGGTCCAATCTCCCACAGTTACACCTTCAGGTCCAGCTCTGCTGTGTTGCCCAGGCCTGGCGTAGGGGCCACTTTTCAAGTTCTGCAGCTGATGAGGGGCAAGAATGTCTCTTCTGCTCTTAAGAGCTCAGGGCCACCTCTCCCACCTACCTCAAGCATTGATGGGGGTGCTCATCTCTCCACCCTGTGCATACTGCTATATGACAGATGAGCAATTGGGGCAGCCCTCCGGTGCTCACAACCTCGGAGTTTTCCCATCCACACCTCCATCAATAGGGTCATCTCTATAGTCATGTCCAGGTCTACTCTCCTGAGTGCTGCAGCTGATGGGGTCAAGAACAGCTCCCACTCTTATGACCTCAAAGTCAGCTCTTCCACCTACTGAAGGCATTGATGTGTGTGTGTGTGGGGGGGGGGGGCTTGGTCTCTCTTGACTTGCCTGTGTCCTTGTCAACAGGGTCAGCTCTGCTGTCCTGCTTAGATGAAGGGCATGGTCCACTTTCCTGAGTGTTGCAGCTGGCAAAGGGGTCAACTCCTTCACCAACTGGGGGCTGTAGGGTCAAGGGGGAGAGCATCTTTCCCTAGTCCCCACCATCACACCACGGACAAGGGAGGCGAGGTGGTGCCAGCTCTGCCCCTTCCATGCCCTGAGTGCTGATTCATTCACGCCCATGCACACAGGGTCAGTTTTACTCTGTCACAGAGATGAGGAGGAAGGTCCGTTCTCCTGAGTGCTGCAGATGGTGAAGGTATCGTTCAGTTCCCCTACCTGTTACAGGTGTTGAGAGTGAGCAGAGGACAGCATCTGGCATCTTTCCCTCACCAGCCCTCCCCGATGACTGAGGAGTGGGGTGCTACCTGTTCTTCCATTCTCATGTCTTCAGGGCCAGCTTGTCTAGGCCTTGATGACCAGGGTAAGCTCTATTGTATTGCTTGTTGCTGAGGTGAGGTGTGGGGCCTTCTCTCCTGGGTGCTTCAGCCAGTGAAGGGTGAGGCCAACTCTGTACAGCCCAATACTCTAAGCCTTAATCAGGGACATGGACCAAGTTATTCCCCTTGGAAGCAGCCCAGACCTAATATTTGGGTAGCAGTAGAGCATCTGTGTCAACCCACTCCTCACCTCTTCACATCTGCCTCTCTCTGGTCGACATGACTCATCCTGCCTCTCTCACCCACCCGAATCACCATGCTGTACCCACTCCTAACTGAGTCCTTCCCCTGCCAGACACATAGAGGGCAGGGTGCTGTTCCTGTGTCGCTGCCTGTTTCCTGCTTAAGTCCTGCCCCTGCCTGATGCATGGCATGGCAGGGAGCTGTTCAACTAAAAATATTTTTTAAGAAAAAAATGAAATGAATCTTATTAGTTTGATTCATTTAAGATTAAATTATTAAATTGAACATTTTAAGGGCTCTTAAAACTAATATAGATATTCATTTATTTACTCATAGTGCAATTATTGAGTGCTTAAGCTTCTGTGACTCAATAATTTTTACAAAATATGAAATACTCTCTATACATTAGATACACAATACTAACTCTCATATGGTTCAGAAATATTGACTATTATATACAAAACAATGACATCATGTTGCTTATATCATAACATTATATAAACACATAATAAATAAAGTTTTGAAATATGCTATTAAGGTAAAAGTGCAAAGGAAGGAGTTAAATGAGGAAATACTTCCTTTGGCTTTTGGCATCACACATGTCAATCCTTTGCAGATGGCGGATGACAGGGACTGCTACCATTGGAGCGAGGAATCAGAAAGAGATTAGATTTCACTTTTAAACCCTTTATTTCATCCATGTTTTCAGCCTATGTGTTGGAGACATTTATATTCATGGCATGTCTTCTTAGTTAATCCCCACTCAACGGATACATGCAGGGACGCACTTTACTAATTTTGAAATTTCTCAAACAATTCAAACTTAACTGGGACAGTATGACACAAGTCAGGCACAGTACCTGAACTAGATGTATTTTTTTTCATTTGATTGCCATAATCCTTCTTAGAAAACACTGTTATTGTTTATCAGTTGTTTGACTGAGGAAATAAATCTAGTATTGTTAAGTAATGATATTTATAATCTCATTAGTGATGAAGTATTAATGTGTTATCCTTATATTTTGATTTCTTACATATTTATTTTTCAAAATAATAGGCCAAAATAAAAAAGGGCAAATGTTAGTTCTTCCAGAATCTTTACTTTTTTAAAAAAAAAAATAAAGATCCTTATATGATGTTTACTTTGGCCAATTAACCAAGCAGTTGATCGTATTTGAATGCGGCATCTACAACTTATTTCATAAACTGACCTCTAAAATTTCATTTCAGAATAGGAATCATGAGAACTTTATCTAAGAGTTTTTTTACAGAGGCAAGAACACCTTTCATTGGTGATAAAGTAACATAGGAAAGACAGCACCCACAGGAAGGAAGATCTTCACCACGAACAAGCTTTTAGAAATATGTGTTTGGGGTCAAAAGAGACAAAGGCAAAGGAATACTTAAAAGCCTAGAGGAACTTCTACAATAATAACTGATTATATTTCTGCAGTTTGGTGACTACTTCGACATCCTGATTCCATTCCAGCACATGTGTCATTGTTTATGTGACAAATTTTACGAATCTATCTTGAGCTCGCACTTCTTGGTTCCCAGGCCTCACTCTCTTTATGTTCTTCTCTGTGTCATTTCATAGTTTCTGTGACTGATGTGTTCATCTACTGAAATTTTGTTTGTAACATGAGATATAAGGAAGTAAATATATAAGGGAGCTACAACATAGATGCTCAAAGAAACTGGCTATATAATACCTCAGGAGTGTAAGTTGTATTACTTATTCTCCTTGATCTTTTAATCAAATATTTTAACCATCTCTCTCTGCCTTGAACCATTTGTAAGATTCAAATGTTCACGTTAAGCAAATGCACAACCATCTATAAATGAAGATGATTAAACTGATTCACTATGATTAATTTTTCTCACTTGCCCTAAACTCCACTGCCTATTCTGCAAATGAAAGCATTTAGTGATATAATGATTTATCAGATTTTGAAATTAACATTTTAGTCAGGAAGCCAAAAATATATTGACCCAAGCATAATTAAAATATACTCTAATCAGAAGTAGTTTAATAATAGATTTATATTCTTGTTATTATTTGGAGAAATGTTGAATCAGAATTATTTTTATTCCTTTTTCTCCTTTTTTCCTTTTAAATATCTCTTCAAACTGTTGGTAATATGATTATCTTTTATTATTTTTCTAGTGGTGTTACATTAGAATAACTAGGTGCATAATGACTGCGGTTATTTAAATAGGAATGACATCCATAGACTCATGTGTTTGAACATTTGACACATAAAGAGTGGTAAAATTAGGAGGTTTGGCCTTGTTGAAAGAAGTGTGTCACTCTGGAGTGAGCAGATGCTTAAGCTAGGCCTATGGTGGCATTCATTTCTGCTCCCTACAGATCAAGATATAGAATTCTCAGCTGTCCCATCATCATGTCTCCTGCATGCCTCTGCTCTTTCCATGATAATGATAATGGACCCAAACTCTGAAATTGTAACGTAACCCCAATTAAATGTTTCTTTTGTAAAAGTTACAGCAGTCATGGTATCACTTCATAGCAATAGGACAGTGACCCTAAATGCATACCTGATGGAGGAAGGTCATTGGTTAATTAAATAAAGAAGCTGCTTGCCCTGATAGGTTATAACATAGGTGGGAAAAAGAGGAAGTGTGCTCAGAGACTCTGACAGCTCTCCTCTAGGGGGCAGAGGCCTCAGAAAGACACCATGCTCCACTCTTGCGGGCAGAGGCGAGAGCTCTGCTCTCTGAGGCACACGCGATGAAGCTCCGACCCAGGATGGACGTAGGCTAGAATCTTCATGGTAAGCCACCTTGTGGGCTACAGCAGATTATTAGAGATGGGCTAGTCCAGGTGCGAGAGTTAGCCTAAAAAGAGGCTAGATAGAAATGGGCCAAGCAGTGATTAAAAGAATACAGTGTCCGTGTAATTATTTCAGGTAAAGCTAGCCTTGCAGGCAGCTGGGTGCTGGGGATGCAGCCCCGCCGCTCCTAACACAACACATACCTTTCTGCAATGTTATCTGTTTATCATAGTCTTCAACTTTGTGGAGCTTCCCCTGTCTCCTTCTCTACTGGAAGCATTTACTCATCTTACTGTTTAAGGGATTCACCCAAATTATTTAGAAGATTAGTGGTGATACGATACTTAGAATAGCATTAGAATCCAAAAAGATAGGTCACACATCATGCTTTTCTGACTTATTATCATATGTAAGTGGAAAAGGGCAAAGATTAGTCGATGAGCTATGATCTGCAGGGCTTGAATCCTTCTCCTTCAAAAGGTAAAAATAAAAGCAAATTACATAATATTTACTCTATCACTTTTCAACATGGATTTCCACCGAGAAATGAAAAGAGAAACCCAGGTGGTGATAGGTCTCGGAGTTGAAATAGTATTAACAAAGTTAAGTGATGATACTCTTGTAGACTTTACTCAACAGAGACATAAGAGGTAGATGGTTAAAAAGCAACAAAGAGCAGATGGATCTGTAGATAAGAGAGGAACTGCATAACCTCATGAAAAAGGTGATAGGCAGACACAAAGGCCTGAGGGATGCTCAGGTTTGAGAGAGTCAAGTGCTCCTCACACTCTTGGGTTCTCCTTTACTACTTCTTATATAATTACCTTGAAATCTCTGGAGTAAAACTTTCTATTCTGTGCGATCACAAGAACTTCAACTGGGAATGCAATAAAGACAATAACCCCTGGGAACCTTTATCTTGTATTGTGTCTTGCTTCTATAATACTCAGATATAGCATAGTACCTGCTGCCTTATAATGGTTGATAGTATCGTCTCTCCTACCAGACAATTTTAAACACTATAACAACAGGTAGGATCTATTCTCACTAGTATTTTTATTGCCAGTGCCTAGAGCTAAAAACTAAAGTAAAAAAATGTTTCAGGGATATAGGGAAAAAAAAGATTCCTTTAAAAATGTAGACCTCATTTTAGTTTAGTTTCTAATCCTGCTAACCAAACAACAAACCAAGGTTACTATCTTAATATTGGTTGAATCAAAATCTATTGTTGATCATGGTAATTCAGGAGGATCACTGTGAGTTTAAGAATTGTGTGGAATACATGGTGAGTCCCTATCTTACATAAGTCAAACCAAACAGGAAATGAGAAAACAAAGATGACAATGTTTAGAAGCAATACAGTGAGAAAGAAACACTCACATTTACAAAAAGTTTGTTATTCTGTTACCACGGATACTTCCAGATACAAGCAAAATGATATATTTTTTAATAAAAGAAATCCAAGCACTAGCTGTACTTACATATATTTCTTTCCCAATACCTGTAAGACTTCTGTAGTTTCAAAGATTCAAGTTAACTCTTATTCTGAAGTAGCATATTAGACCATATGTAACAGAACCTTCAAATGGATAACATCTAGCTGAGAATGTCACTTTTCTTGTAAAAGAAGAAAGAGGAAATTATCAAACTCTACAGCTAATTTGAAAGTGGGAATGATTAGGATCTGCACTATTTGTTGAAACAAAATACCTAACAAAAGCAAGTTAAGAAAGGAAGAGACTATTTTTCTACAGTTTGAATAGACAGTGCATCATGATTGGAGAAGACAAGAACCTGAAGCAGCTGACCACAGGGGAAGAGACATGGAAGCTATTAATCAGTCAGAAGTCTCCTTTTTACAAAGTCTGGAGCATCCAACCCATTGACATACTGAAGATTTATTTTTCTACCTCAAACAACCAAAACTAAAATCTCTCACAGGCATCACCAGAGATTTGTTACGATGGTGATTATAAATCTCATCAAGTTGGCATGATGACCATCACTGGATCCATATGTATTGACTAATTCAGGACCCAGGACATTTACTTAAGACAGTCCTTTCTTTGGTTGCCATGGGATATAAAACAGCATCTTATGGTCTGAAATTACCTTGGATGTCATGGCTTGAGTTGTCACTATTCAGTAGAATTTACATCATCTTTTACAAAGTTTCTGACTTGATTTTTTTTTTACCCAGTCATTGCTTTTGGCATCCAAAGAAGGTCTCCATAAATTTGCATTTTCTTTTGAATTTATGATACAACCACACTGAGTGCATCCTTGACATCATGTCACTTTCTTAGTCACGCATTGACATTATAATGTTATTTACTACAAAGTCGCATTGACAGCATCTTGGGAACACTGTGACAGCACTTTGGTTGCCGTAAAAGAGAATATTGAAAGCATTTTTGGACAAAAATTGTTTGAAGGGGAAAAACCTACCAAATAGGACCTAGGTATAATTAACAGTGTTTTTCTATAGAATTTTAATAACTAGAACATTATACAGAAATGTGTTCTAGTTTAAAGATAGAAAAAACACTAAGTTGCACTCTTTAAAACATATAAAAAGAATTTTGGATGAAGTACGTTAGTAAATAGAATCTAGAACTTTTAATATGAAAAGCATTTGTATTATTTGTCTTTAAAAATTTCATCAAATTATTCTATGTTCAATGTACAATCAACATTGAAATAGAGATTTTGAAAATGTACATTGAAAACATTTTAGCATAAGTAGCAAAGACTAACTGTGAATAAACTCTGTTTTAAACCACTAATCAGTTTAAGGCCAATGATTAATAGGATTTACTTTTCTAATTATTTAAGGAAAATTAAAAATAGTTAAAAGAAAATTAATTCTAGCATGTACTGACAAGAAAAAAAACAAATAGGAAAAATATAAAGCATGACATGTTTAGACAGTATCAAGTATGTGCCAAATGTTGTTTATCAAGTGTTTTTTGTTTTTGTTTTTTGTTTTTGTTTTTTTTTTTTTTTT
>NC_022035.1:14293679-14343222 GCF_000317375.1 Microtus ochrogaster | reverse complement strand
CCCAGAGATCCGCCTGCCACTGCCTCCGGAGTGCTGGGATTAAAGGTGTGCGCCACCATCGCCCAGCCCGTGTGCCACCATCGCCCAATCTATCAAGTGTTTTATGTGAATAATTTCATTTTATCATGAGAGTCCTATGGATTACGCATAATAATTACTTATTGTCTATTTATAAAATTAGACTCCAAAAGGTTACCAGTTTTTCTGAAGACACAGCACTGTAAATAATGGACTTTAAGGATGAAGGTGAGTGAGCTCTAGTGAGGATGTTAAAATGCTTTCTGAAAAATGAGTAGAGACAATGGAGAGATGACTCAGCAGTTAAGAGTGTTCTATCATGAGGAAAAAGAGATGAATTCCAGTACTCACACTGAGCATCTCAATATTCCTGTAACTCCACCTCCAGGGAATCTGATCCCCTCTACTGGCTTCCACAGAATGTGCTTTATATGCACATTTATAGACACATAGATAGACATGATTATACATAAATAATAACCATAATGGTAAATTTTATTTTTAAAAATGAAGAGTTGTAATAGAGGCAGAATTGTGTATGTGGATGCTAAGAGTACTTTTGAATATCAGTAACTCCTTTCAACTCATTCCCATATCTATAGGGAATGCATGAGATAGACTCTTGATCAGATCACCAGATTACACCTGATAGGGTCATGTTTGAAAAAGAGTGCTGATTATAAGTAGTTAGTATCACAATTGGGACTCTCAACAGAACACAGAAACTGTGACTCTCTCTAATGAATTCATTAGAGAAAGCCAGCTTCAATTTCCACTGTGTGTGCATGTGAGAGAAAGAAATATATTTTTGAATATCATGCAGTATGAAGGAAATGAGATGGATCAGCTACTATTTTAATCCAGACTTCCTACATCTATATAATATAGATATATAAATATATATTTAAGAATATATATTCTTTTTTAGGTCCTTAGTACGTGAAGTCAACATCCCAGAAGTCAAAGTCTTTTGGAAAGTCTGAATCACAAACAGATCAATTCAGTTTGTATTCACAAGTACCTGTAATATAAATAGGATGTAGCTTTATTAGGCAAGTTTCAATACTTAACACACTCCAAACTACATCCGTCTCACAGAAATGTGCTTACACATCTTTTTTATTATGAACTTTGTTAGTTTTGTTAGTGTTTCTACTTATCAAAAGAAAGCCCTTTCATCAATTTAGAAATTGAAGAATTTATTAATCTGTATACACACACCCTGCCTTCTTGAACACAAAACAAAAATGTTCATTAATACAATTAAGGATTTTCATTGTCAGTAATTAGTTTTACAGATTTATAAGTAACATCCCAATTTGAACCACAAGTGGAGTCATCATACTGATTATGTAGAAATTAAGTTAATTTGAATTATAAAATAGGACATGAAATCCTCAGAGCTTCTTACAGTACACTCGTTTTGCTTTGTTTTTCATAAGTCCATATAATGTTGATGAAGGTTGGTTGTTGTAAGGAGGCCCCTTGTTAGTTCCCAGAACTTGTTAGTTCTCAGCCCCAAAATAACCACACAGAAACTGTACTAATTAAATCACCATTTGGCCCATTAGCACTAGCTTCTTATTGGCTAGCACTTACATTTTAATTTAACCATCTCCATTAATCTGTGTATCACCACGTGGTAGTGGCTTACAGGATAAATTTCTGGTATCTGTCTCCAGCGTGGCTACATGTCTTCTTTCTGGATCTGCCTGCTTTCTCCCAGTATTCAATTTAGTTTTCCCCACTTAGCACTACTCTAACCTATCAGGCCAAGCCAGTTTTCTTATTTAACAATGATATTCACAACATGCAGAGGGGAATCCCACATCACCTCCCTGTTGGAGGAAGCTGCTTATTTGTCCCAACCACCCAGAACCAAAATAACCACACTGAAACTATATTATTTCGAACACTGTTTGGCCCATTAGCTCTAGCTTCCTATCTGCTAACTCTTACATATTAATTTAACTCATTTCTATTAATCTGTATATGGCCACGTGGCAGTGGCTTACCGACAAAGTTCCTGCATCTGTCTCTGGCAGAGCTACATGATATCTCTCTAACTCCGCCCTTCTTTCTCTTAGCATTCAGTTAAGTTTTCCCTGCCTAGCTAAGTTCTGCCCTGCTATAGGTCCAAAGCAGTTTCATTATTGATTAATGGTAATGACAGCAAACAGAGGAAAATCCCACATCATCTCTCCCTTTGTGTTTAAATATAAAAGGAAGCTTTTAACTTTAACATAGTAAAATTACATATAAAAAACAGGTATCAAGCAAGAATTACAGTTACAATATTTACATCTATTTTATGTTTTATCATAACTAAGGAAAATTATAACTATAAATTCTTCAACTCCATCAAAGACTCCAGATGGATATAATATTACCTAAGTAAAAAGGAAGTGGTTTTAAGCAACTTCCAAAACTCTGGAATTGACAGAGACATCTCACTGCCTGGACAGTCACCTAACGTTCTTCTTCATCATTGGGGCATCCATCTTCAGTCCACAGGCCAATAGTATCCAGCAGACTTTTTCACAAGCAGGAAATTTCAAAGACGGCTCCACCTATATTGGCAGCCTTCAGTCATTTTCTTCAATGTCCTGCAGAATGTCTTGTGCTATTCTTGTTCAATCTCAATGGCCAGTGATTGTTCTTTATATCATCTTGTAACATTTTTCCCCAGAAACATATGTTAATTTATGGTTTGTTTCTAAGATTGGGAAAATGTTACTCTGAGTATTCTATTGTTGTAACAAATCATGTCCCCAGAAATTCATTGCCATGTTAGCCACATATGGTTTTAATATTCCTCGCTGTCCTTCTGGCCCTATACACTCGACTCATCTCATGCTCTGCTTTATATGGGATAAAGGTCTAATCCCTAAAAACTGAATATTTACATTCTGAAGAGGCCAATTTGGATGCCAAGATTCTGATGAAATTGTTGTTATATTCACACCTGTGTTTACCAGACTTTCAATAATAATGTCATTCCAAAAAAAAAAAAAAAGAATGCCTAGCAGACTCTTTCATGAAGCAGGAACTCTGAAAGGTCATCTCACCCTTAGGCAAGTTCAGCAGTCATTTTCCGTAGGTTCTGCATGTCCAGTTCACACAGCATATCATCAAGCACTCCAGGAAAGAGCAGTTCCTTGCCCAAACTGCTAGCCAACTCCATAAGGATCCTCTTTAATGCCTGTCATTCTCTTGAAAAAGATTGGTGCTACCAGAAGCAGATGTGTCTCACTGTCATGAAAAATCCTAAGTTATTAAACATTTTAAATACCCTATTCTATAGTCTTATAAGGTTTGAAGAATGCCATATGAAATATTCTCTGTACATATACAAAAACTAATAAAACTACAAGTTTGACTATTACAGATACTTATCTATTAACCTATATTTTTAAATTATACATTACATTGTTAAATGAGCTGGAAAAACACAATACCCAATCAAAAGCAGAAATACACATATAACAAAATTGACCTTAAACTTGTATCAATAAACCAAGATCTATACCAATCTTTATTTACACATCTTATTTTTTATTATGAGCTTCATCATTTTTGTTAGTGTTTCTACCTATCAAAAGAAAGTCCTTTTATCAATTTAGAAATTGAAGAATATATTAATCTGTGCACAATCTGCCTTCTTGAACACAAAGGCATTCATTAATACAATTAAGAATTTCCATTGTCAATTATTAGTTTTACAGATTTCTAAGTAGCATTCCAATTTGTACCACAAGTGGAGGCACTATAGTATTTATGTATAAATTAAATTGATTTGAATTATAAAATAGGACATGAAATCCTCAGAGTTTGTTACAGTACACTATTTTTGTTTTGTTTTTAGAGAAGTCCATATAATGTAGATGGTGGAGTGGGTTTAAAAATCAAAACAATAAGCCAGAAAATTGGTAATGTCCATCACGGGGTTTCTTATTATTAATGGGCCTTGTAAGGCTAAATAAAACAAAAGAACAGAAAAAAAACTTAATTTTCATCTACCTATTAGATAAAAACAATTTTACCTGAGTAACATAAAAGGTGTAAATTCCATCATTCTACAAACACAAATTTATTGAGTTTACAGAGGCCCTAAAACTTGTCTACTACCAAATGGTCAGACTTGAAGTTACATACATATATGAAACATTAACCAGACAAAGTTGCAGTATGTCTTATTCTTTTAGAAAAAGCATTAAGTAACAGGTTTATTTAATGCTATGTGAAAATCAGGTTACATTGAACAAAGCTAATAGAAATGGGTCCATCAAGAAGGAAAAATATAAAGACATTATTCATTTTTATTATTTCTCTTAGTTTTGAGATTATAATATAATTACATCATTTCTCCCTTTTCTCCCTCCAAATACTCAGATTTACACCTCCTTACTCTTTTCTAAGCTCATTGCCTCTTTTTCATTAATTGTTGTTGCAAGCATATATACATCTTTATATATCTTCCTAATATTATTCTTGAGTTTTAATTAAGAAAATTATTAAAGTTAGCCTTCAGCAATAGTTGGACCAATTATACTGGGTAATTGTGAATCTTTGCTTTATTGACAGAGTTGCATAAAATAAAAAATCCAATTAAAGTCTCCATTTTTCATTTGGCAACTTATGTCTTATTTTTGAAAGAGAAGAAAGAAAATTACAGGATAATATCTTAGTCAAGAATATATAAGAATATTCATAATACTACATAATACTTATACAAAACTCTGAAACCATTCAATCTTGATAGTATTGTAGGCAGAAAGGAAGTAGGTCTCACATCATTTTGGCTTCAAGAACAATTGATATTACAATAAATAGGCATCAGAAGAGAATTCTATTTTATAGACACTGTCTTTCTGTTGAAGGAGGAAATGTATACAAAGATATGGTGAATCCAATACTTTCTCAGCCCACAATATCTAATACATATACATTTTTTTGTTTTATTGCCATTCATGTCTTCTGTTCCTTACTTATTTCTTTGCCTTCCTTACTTTTTAAAAGCAATATACACAAACCCAATGGAAAGTGTTGTTTATTGAAATCTTTCAAAAAGCTATTAAAATTTTATTTCATGTTTAATATATAATAAAAAGAGAATTCATTTGCCTCTATGGCTGTTTATTTGTGGAACAATATTAGCAGGTCTTGGACCACACAGAAAGTCAACTTTAAAGTTCATACTCTAAAAATCCTTCTTCAAATTTAGTAACACACACAAAATTATAAAGAAACCACTGAAGGAAGGACAAAGTTTCCATTCACTCTTGCCATTCCAAAATTCGCTTTATTGTGAGAAGATTCCTTTATTCCTATGTTTTCATGCTCTCTGCATTGCAGTCAACCTCTTTTAAGATATATTTCATCCTTTTAAATTACAGTATATAGTTGGAAATGGTGGCACACACATTTTTTCTCAGCACTCCAGAGGCAGAGGCAGGAGGATCTCTGTGAGTTGAAGGTCACCTTCTTCTACAAGTAAGAGTTCAGGACATCTAAAGCTATACAGTGAAACCCTGTCTTGAAAAACAAAAATATAAGCAAGTCAAATTATAGTATAATCAAAATTCCCCAACGGAGTGCTTTGTTTAAGTATGTGTCTTCCTTTGAACTCGCTGTAAACCCTGAGTAAGGAAATTACAGGGGAACTGTGAAGTAGAATCAGAATACCAGGACATACGCATGAGCACAGAGAGTGGCAAACTACAACAGGGATAACAAGATGATAAATGAGAAATGTCTATTTTCTGATGAGCATCACTTCCAATAACTTTAAAGTACTAAACTTTTAATGCATTAGAAATTACAGTAAAGAAGAATGGCAAGCCCATTCAAATTGATCACTCATCACATCATGAAAAATGAAATGCTATAGTATGCATCGTAAACTTGTGCATTGCAGTATTAAATGTTGAATTGTGCTCTAGAGAAAATGAAAAGGGAAATATGAAACAGTGCAAAAATAGCATTTTTTCACAGATGCATAAAAAGCATCACATTATTAATGATATCCAAGAATATATCAATCTTCTAAAGTCAGGGATAATGGAATTTTATAGTAAATCTTCATCCATATGTAGTATACTTAATTCAACTATTAAATTTAAAGCTTGGATTTATGCCATAGAACTGATAATTCTCATTGCTATTCAACATCACTTTCCCAAGGTAGGCTACAAAAAAAAAAAAACCATAATGATATTAAAGAGAAGATGCAAAAGTTGTATTAAGAAAATGGATTCTCTGTTGAGCAATGTTGACTTTGCAAAAGGAAACTTATAGTAGGCCTCATATTTTTGAATATAAAAACTCAGAATATAAACTATTTTCTTTGCCTTTATGGATGAATTAAATGCAGTAAAATGATCACCATCTTCAGACTGGTTGACCAAAGCATCATTTGACGTTTCTTACCTAGGGATTACAAATAGATATGTAAACCCACAAATACCAATCAGAATTTATGCTTCCCACTGCAGACTGTTTAACCCTGATACTGTATATACAGAAACAATTAAAAACAAAATCAGTAGGTTACATTCATAAATCTGTTTATGCATAAATATGTATTCATATGTGTGTGTATGTGTGTATAAATCACAACAATTCAAGACAAAAGAGGTTATCAGGTGGAGAGTAAGGAAGGTTATGAAAAGAATTTAAGTGGCAAGGAAGATAGTGATATACTTCTATTACAATCAATAGGCTATTTTTTAAAAGATGTTATGCTGAAAGTTAAGAGAATCTTCTGTCTCTACCTTTCAATGATGTCATTATTTTGCTAATATATATTAAAATAAATAGATATAATAATCTTTCAATGTGTTAATAACACTTTAATGTTATATTTTAAAGTAACAGGTGAGATAAAATTCTCACAGTGTTGTTCAAATATTATTAAATATAGTGGAAAATATGAACCTTAGGGTGATGGTACAAAATTGAAATGCTTGCAATTACAAATATGAAAACAGAAATTTGAATCCCAAAACCTTATGTTGTGGTAGGCTTTGGTGATGCATCTGTTTTTCTGTCACTCCTACTTATGTGAGTAATCCTTCAGTCATATTTCTATAAGAAACTAAAGTAAAACTCCATCAGGTGACACAGGACTGGTTTCACAGGACTTCCCCAGTCAGTCTATACTGAGTGATTTGAGTATTCATTTCTCCCCCTAACTCTTTTTTTTTCTTTTTTTTGGTTTTTCGAGACAGGGTTTCTCTGTGGCTTTGGAGCCTGTCCTGGAGTTAGCTCTTGTAGCCCAGGCTGGTCTCGAACTCACAGAGATCTGCCTGTCTCTGCCTCCCAAGTGCTGGGATTAAAGGCGAGCACCACCATCGCCCGACTCCCCCTAACACTTTAGGTCACTGGATACTTAATAATCTCCACTAACCAAAGCCAAGACCAAAGGTATGGATACTGTGGCTCAGACTTTAACACAAGCCCAACAAAAGATGACCATCATAGTATAAATCAAAAATGCATTATCTAGAAAGAGACACTTATTGCAGAAATGGTAAGCTTACTTAGACATTAAAACAAGTACAGTTTCTGAAGACTTTAATACCATTAGCACATGAAAAAGGGTGGCATTTTACATATGTTTTGTTCTTCATTTATAGCAACAATATTTCAACTGGCAGTATCTACTTGTTTGCTATATCCACATGGCTAAAATTAAGCCATTTTTATCAGTTGTCTTCAAAGTTCTTTTCATTGCTAAACTCATAGAC
This sequence comes from Microtus ochrogaster, assembly GCF_000317375.1. Taxonomy (NCBI): domain Eukaryota; kingdom Metazoa; phylum Chordata; class Mammalia; order Rodentia; family Cricetidae; genus Microtus; species Microtus ochrogaster. Next base: position 14,335,456 of record NC_022035.1, on the reverse strand, counting down.
ATAGGGCATGCACAAAACAACACCAATAGAGTTTCCTGTGCTAAGTTAGCCTATTCTGTACAAACTTTTTTTTCTGATTATAATAATCTTTTATAATTCAGAGAGTAAATGATGGACACACACAGTTTGATTTCAACATTTTTGAAGCCTGTTTGGAATTAAATATCCTTTCCCTATGCTGTTACTATAGATAATTCAGAAACACAAACAAATATAACCACAAATACCTACAGTGAGCACATAAAATCGCCAAGAATAAAGAACTTGAAGAATATTTGACCACATGATCAAAACATTTTTTTCTGAGAGTTCTCTAAAAGACTGTGTAAAATTTCATAATTGAAACCAAATCCAAAAGTCTGAAAGCTACCAAGTAATGTTGAGGAGCAAACTATTATCAACCTAAGTGTGAAAGATCTGGTTGACTTAAATTAGCAGTTCCAGAACTGTTGACCACATAGTCTACAAAATACAGAGACACTCCACTGCAAGAGGAAGCATAATGTTTTGAAAGATAGCTTGAGCAGGAAGAAGGAAAGAGCATAGTGCAGAACTCAGATTGTTTGCCCCATCTGGTTAGTTCAAGCCACGTTTCTTGTGTCACTTAAAACATACTGTACCACATAGTCATGGTGAATTGATTATTTTTTGGCTAGTTGCTGTTAATTAACTTCTTTTGTTCTTTTTTGTATTGGGCCATTTGGGGATTTCCCAATTTAAAATAAATGTATTTGTTTATATTATATATTATAATTGAGTTATTCTGTTAGGATCTATCACAAGACCTCAGTCTAATTCAATAGTACACTATATATTTTAATTAATAATGTAAAATTTTGATGACCAAGAAAAAGAAAAAAAATCACAGAAACAAAGAAGTTAAAATAAATTCTACTCTCTCCTGCTTATGAAACACATGAGATAAGAGACAATTGAGAAGCATAAAAGAAAACTGAGCAAATATTTGACTAGAACAAGAAAAAGGATATGTAGCAGGATGAAAATACTAACAGAAAAAAAGGTAGAAGAAATGAGGGGAGGAAACTTTGAGCACACTATAAAAATAGTTGCTCATATCAAAAGCTCATATCAAGAGCTCCAGCACACATGACATTTCATAGTGCCTGCTATGGATCACAATATTTTCCAGAAGATGATGTGCAGACTTTCAGTTCTTCCATCTCAAGAATCATTTTTGGAACAGGCTATTGTGCAACACAGATTGTCTTCAGCTTCACCTTGCAGCAAAGAATGGCCTTAAATTTCCTATCTCCACCTATTGTATACTGGAATTAAGGCATGCACCACTGCACCTGCTCTAAGTGATGCTGGGCCTTGGACCCTGGAATTCACGTGGGCTGGGTAAATATGACCAACCAAAGTCCACTTAAAGTTTAGTACATTTCAGGAATTTTTTCCTTAGAGATCTATCTACACAATTTTGATAAAAGGTTGCAAGATGGACCAGTTGCTTGCCATTCAGCCTGACAACATGAGTTTGGTCTCTGAGACAGATATGATGAAAAGATAATAACTGTTTTTTTTTTTCAGAAACAGGCAGTTTTCTGAATTTTTTCTTGAGCCTAGTGGTATGTAAGTGCACATGCACATAGAGAAATAAAAATGTAAAGAAAGTCCAGATTCCCAAAAATAAGATATTTTTAAAGTAAAATAAATAAAACAAAGTTGAAAACTTATTAGTTAGAAAAAATTTGTGGTAGAGAATTTATTTAGAAATGTAAATTCATTTATAAAGCTAAAGGTAGCCTCTGAATACTTTTAATTAATTAATTAATTTATTTATTAAAAATTTCCACCCCCTCCCCTCCTCCCATTTCCCTCCCAGTCCCCCCACTTTTTCTCCCCCTGCCTTTCCAGTCCTAAGATCACTCAGAGTTTCCTGCCCTGAGGGAAGTTCAAGGTCCTCCCGCCTCAATCCAGGTCTAGTAAGGTGAGCATCCAAACAGACTAGGCTCCCACAAAACCAGTACGTGCAGTAGAATCAAAACTCAGTACCATTGTCCTAGGCTTTTCAGTCAACCCTCACTGTCAGCCACATTCATAGAGTCCGTTTTGATCACATGCTCCATCAGTCCCAGTCCAGCTGGCCTTGGTGAGCTCCCATTAGATCAGTTCCACCATCTCAGTGGGTGGACGCATCCCTCACAGTCCTGACTTTCTTGCTCATGTTCTCCGTCCTTCTGCTCCTCATTTGGACCTTGGGAGCTCAGTCCAGTGCTCCATTGTGGGTCTCTGTCTCTATCTCCATCCATCACCGGATGAAGGTTCTATGGTGATATGCAAGATATTCATCAGTGTGGCTATAGGATAAGGTTAGTATAGGCATCCTCAAACTTGTGCAACCACTTTGGAAATCAGTGTGGAGTTTTCTCGGGAAACTGGGAGTCAAATACCTCAAGATCCAGCAATTCCACTCTTGGGAATATACCCAAGAGATTCCCAATCATACTACAACTATGTTCATAGCAGCATTATTTGTGATAGCCAGAACCTGGAAACAACCTAGTTGCCCCTCAATAGAAGAATGGATAAAGAAGGTGTGGCAATATATACTTTAGAGTTCTACTCAGTGGAAAAACAAACAAACAAACACTGATTTCTTGAATTTTGCATGCAAATGGATGGAAATAGAAAACACTATTCTATTTTGGGTAACTCAGACCCAAAAAGATGAATATGGTATGTACTCACTCATAAGCAGATTCCAGCCATAAATAAAGGACATTGGGCTTATAGTTTGTCATCCTAGAGAAGCTAAATAAGAAGGTGAACTCAAAGAAAAACATATAGTTATCCTCCTGGATATTGGAAGTTGACAAGATCGTCGGGCAAAATTGGGGGCGGGGGGGGGGGAGATTGGGGGGAAGGGAGATGGGGAGAGAGAAAGGAGAAGGGGAGGATTGGGGAGAGCTTGGGGGAATGGGATAATTGAGATGGAGGAAGGGTGGATATGGGAGCAGGGAAGAAGTTTTCCTAACCAAGGGAGCCATTTTAGGGTTGGCTAGAGTCTTGGCTCTAGAGGGGTTCCCAGGTGTCCAAGGGGATTTCCCCAACTAGTTCTGTGGTTAGCCTCTGAATCTTTTACAATGCTGCCTTGAAAGTAACAAACTTTAGAAATAAAAGATGATTCACTGGGTAATGTGCCTACCATCAAGCCTGACTGTATGGACTTCATCTTCCAATGAATGTGAGCAAATAAAAAGCCATCTACAAAATTAAAATAAACAATAATTTCATTTGTAATTATTCTATAGTCCCCCAAAAAAGCTGTCAATAGTTAATTATTTTCAAGTTGACAGGGAGTCTTCAAGAAAAGCTGTATTCAGGTTTTTTTTGATTAAGATACCACAAATTCTATGACGGCAATTAGGGTGGTCATCAATCTGATTACAGGGGAAGGCCAGTTCAGGAATTCTCTCCCCTATTGCTAGGAGTCTTAGCTGGGATCATCCTGTGGATTCCTGGGAGTTTCCTTAGCATCAGATTTCTCCCTAACCTTATAATGGCTCCCTCTATCAAAATATCTTTCTTTGTTTCACCCTCTCTGTCCCTTCCCCAACTCAACCATCTTGCTCCCTCATGTTCTATCCACATCCTGTTCGTCCTTCCTCCCCCTCCCCACTCCCACATGCTCCCAATTTACTCTGGAGATCTTATCTACTTTCCCTTCCTGGGAGCATCCACACAAGTCTCTCTTAATGTCCTCTTTGTTATCTAGCGTCTCAGGGTTGTGGAGTGTAGCTTATTCAGTGGACCAAGTCCAGTCAAAGGGAGGGTGCAAGGATTATATGAGCAAAGGGATTAATATCATGATGGGGAAACCATGGACACAACTGATTCAAACTAGAGTGAGCTCACTGACTCTGGACTGAGAGCTGGGAAAACTGCATAGGAATGAACTAGGCCCACGGAATGTGGGTGACAGTTCGGTGGCCTGGGTAGTCTGTGTGTCCGCTGGCTGTGGGACAAGACTTTATCCCTAGTGAGTGAACTGGCTTTTTGTAGCTCATTTCCTATGGAGGGGATTGTTCCTGCCAGAGTTTGTGGAGTCCCCATGGGAGGCCCTACTCCTTCTGAGGAGTGGATGGAGTTGGCTAGGGAAATGTGGCGGAGGGGAACAGGAGGGAAGGGAGGGGAAACTGAGGTTGGTGTGTAAAATTAAGAAAAACAACTTTTAAATATAAGCTTTTAAAAATATATAAAATAAAAAAGAAAAATATAAAGGATAAGAAGATAATGCAGGTATTTTCATTGTTTAAAGTATTTTATCAGAAAACCAAACATAATCTATCTTTTTAACCCTTCTGGAAGCAAGAGGTGATCTGTTCTTGATACAAGGGAAACTTGAGATCATAATTGCAGTAGACAGTTTTGCTTATGGTAGATGATCGTACTTGTTATCCATTTCAATCAGAGCATATTTTCTTGCTGTGTTTAACTATTCTACTCCCTGTGGTTTTGGCAAAATGATGCAAAACCAAGTAATTTAATTAATCTCAATTTGTGAGGAATTAGTTCAATCCTAACTAATTCATTATTTACATAATCTTAACTGTTTCACACTTGGCTGATAAAATCGTGATGGCCCGTGTACATTTAAAAAATGAGAAATGTAAGAATTTAGTGACTAACAAATGCAGTTTGATAAGCTTGGGAGTGTATGCCAGAACAAAATGTCAGTGAGTTGCTCAGTTCATACACCAATCTGTGAAATTAAAGGACTGTATTCCTCAGTAACTTAAATTGCTCGTACATGTATATTTTACTTGTGGCTTATAATCTCATTGCAAATGCCCTCACATCCTTTTCTATGATCGACAGACAACAATTGTATTTAGATATTTTTCATCTTTTTAAAAGGAAGAAACATTACCTGAAAATGACAGCTAAAAAAAGAAAGAAAGAAAAGAAACCAGAGTTCATTCATCATATGTCAATTATGAACTAAATCTCTTACAGGGAATTCTAAAAACTCATTGTATTTGTGCTTAAATATGTATTTATTTGAAAACATGTATGAAATGCCTTATACATACTTTCTTTAATGCCCTTTTAATGTACATGTCTTAAAAATAAATCCTACTAATTCTGTTTATTAAGCAAGAGGTACAACAAAATATTTTGAGAAACCAAAATGTTAAGATAACATTGGTCAAGGTAAGAGTCCTAATCAGTATTCTATTGCTGTGAAGAGACACCAAGGACAAGACATTTCTTATAAAAGAAAGCATTCAATTTCAGACTCGCTTATAATTTCAAAGGATTAGTACATTATCATCATGGTCGGAAACAGGGAGACATAGCACTGGGGCAGTAACTGAGAGCTTTGCATTCTGATCCTCAAGCAGCAGACAGAAAGACATAAATTTTTGAAACCTCATAGTCCATCCCCCAGTGACATTCCTTGGCCAACAAGACCTTACTTATCCCATGATGGCCATCCTCCTATACTTCCCAAACATTTCATGGAGAGGAGACCAAACATGCATATATATGAGCCTGTGGGGGACATTCTCATTCAAACTGCCACAGTAAGTAGCACTTAAGAATTAAAATTATATATCGTGTATCGTTCAGCAGCATAGCTTGTCGTTTTCAGGGTACTTGCTTTAATGCAGGGTTCATTTCAATCTAGTAGCTAATCGTACCATTATATCCTTCCATCAGGAGAATCAAAAACTCCAGAGAGACAACTCACAGTATTCTTTAAAATTAAAATTTATAAGAAACCCATGTATTGAAGTTTAGAAAAACAAAACAGCATTGGAAGGCAATGCCTGGAGGTCCCGTGCACTGCTCCGTGGCTGCAGCTATTCTGCCTACAGTAAGATAGGCAGAGAGCTAATACAGTGCATTCTCTTTTCTCTCTCTTTCTTCCTTATTCCTTCTGGTGCAGAATTCTTTCCATGCTTTTCTTCTCCCAGGAAAGAATTCATTTTAGAAACCCAGAGAGTTGAAGCACAAACTTTCTTAACAAAGCAAGCCAGCAGTCAAAAAATTAAAAAGAATTGCCCCTAACTGAGATGAGGCAGCACAGTGGACTGTACACAGTGGACTTACAGAAGTATTTATAAATATTTATAAGTTATTAGCTTATTAACTATTATTATAAGATGACGATATAATTTAGAATTCTAATTCTCATCTTCCAGGTCCATTGTTTTATAGATGACTTTTGAAAATAAACATAGCTGAGTGGGAGACCAGCTCTGCTGTTAAGAGTATGCACTCCTCTTACCAAAAGATCCAAATCAGTTCCCAGGACTCAAGTGGAGCAGCTATCTCACTCTGCCTGCAATTCCAATTCCAGGAGCATATGACGACTCAGGCTTTGACAGGCACTAGTACTCATGTGCATATCCACACATGCACATACACATTCATAGAACAGAAATAATAAAAATAAACTAAAAATCTAAATGTAAGGTCATTATATGTAATACTAAACACAATCGTAGAACTATAGTTATGAAAATTTAATAATTTAAAATGCTTGAATTATGTGGTTAAAAGATGATGTAGGTTGTACACTTATCCCTATCATAAATAGCCCTTAAGAAATTAACATAAAACAAAAATAATAACTTCCTTTCCTACAAAAAATTTGTAAATATTAATTAGAAGATATTATGTATTGTACATTCAAGAAATTATCACAGTATATTGACTTATGAATTGATTTACTTTATTTATAATTCATTAAAATGGCTTTAAAAGTTAACCTCAGTGTTTATGTATATACAAAGAGAACTGCCCATCTTTGAGGATCCCATATCTGTCTGTATTTTCAGTCATTCAGGTATCTTTTATTAATTTCATTTTGTCTATTTAACTGTCTTTTTTAACAATCTACTATAAACATTTTCACAATCAAGTCACTTTAACCTTAGTAAAATATTACTATTCACATCTGCCTTTTTATTTTTTATTGATTTTTTTTTTAAATTTCATTTTACATTCCATCCACAGTTCTTCCCTTACCCCTCCTCCCAACCCATCCCTACCTTAAACTCCCCAGTCCACTTCCCATCCAGTCCTCCCAACTGGTAAATGTGCCCATGGGAGGTTAGAAAAGTCTAGCACATTAAGTTGTAACAGGACCAAGTCCCTACCCCATGCATTAAGGTTAAGCATGGCATCCCACCGTAGGGATTGGGCTCCAACAAGTTAGCTCATGCACCAGAGATAAATCCTAGTCCTATTGCCAGCCCCCCCCCCCACAGACAGTCCAAGTTTCACCACTATCTCCCACATAGGGAGGTTCTAGTTCAGTTCCATTAAGGCTCCCCAACTATAGGTCTAGAGTTCCTGAGTTTCCATAAGCTTGGTTCAGCTCTCTCTATAAATTTCTCCATCATGGTTTTGACCTCCCTTGCTCATGTATTCCCTTCCTCTCTTCCACTGGATTCCTGGAGCTTGCTTTGGTGCTTGGCTGTGAATCTCTGCATCTGGTTCCATCAGTTGCTGGATGAAGGCTTTATGATGGTAGCTGGGGTACTCACTAATCTGAATACAGAGGAAGGGTAGTTCATCTTCCCTTAAATGCCACTCCTGGTTTTTATCTTTCCAGTGTTTACCTAGGTAATTCCAGATAAAGTTCAAGAAACCTTTTCACATTTTTCAGCATCTCCGTTTTTATTTCTGGTTTATGCTTTACACTTATTCACTTTAAATACTTTCTAAATTAAGAATATTTTCCAGACCTTATAAATCACATACACAAATATGAATACCTTATTAAGTTCTCATTAACTCAGCAAGCACATTCTCCTTCATTTTTGTTTACTCCAGGTCCTAGCAGCAGGGAAGTCTGGATTTGGTTCGTACATGAAAAACACTCACCTCTTAAATATTTTTAAATAAAAGACATTATTTTATTCAGGCTAAAGTAGAAAATCTATTACATGCTTACAAGTTCTGTATAACAGAAATACTGTATTTTGCACTGAATCATGAATTTTGGTACATAGCTTACAATATAGGCATGTCCCTCAAAGGGCTGCAAAGGGCTAGTTCGAGGCTATTTCTTTTTTCAACCTTACTGTCTAACCTTTTCATGTCATCTATAGACCAAAGCAAAAAGGAAGAAAGCTTGTTTTCACAATTGTGAAAGTCCACATATCCACTCATTAGACCAGTCTGTCCAGTATACTCTTCTGTTAATTAGAGTTCTACTTTTATTCATATAATTCTGATTCTACCTTCTCATTGTGCTCATGATAGCATTTTGAAGAATCAAGAAAATATAAAAGAAAGAAAGATGAGAAAATCTGGAAGAGAGAGCAACTGAGACAGTAGAGGGTAATAACTGAGTTTTTTTAGAGTTTAAAGCCAGGCATGGTTATAGTGTGTGACTATAATCTTATTGTGTGAATTGAAAAGGTCAGACATGAAGATGGTAAATTTGAAGCAAGTCTTGGATACGCACTGAAATTCTACCTCCAAAACAAACCAAATAAAAAAAATGATTTCATGTAAGTAAATCATATATAAATGTTGATTATATTAAAACATCCTTGATGAATTATCAACAGTTATCAATTGATACTCTTGAACAAAGTGCATAATTATATAAATTATGTATAATTTCTAAGAAAACATTTGCATACCAATATATTTTTGAAAACATAAGATAAAGATCTTAATCCTCTATAGACATTTGTTGAATGTGCTAGTGAATTAACTAGTGAACTATAGACTCTAGCTGGTACAACATTCATTAATACTAACTCTGTATAAATAGACTTGCAGCAAGATAGAAGTATTTTGCTCTCATCATTTAGACTTACTTGCCAGACAGTGGTCCATGCCTTTACTGCCAGTACTTTGGAAGCAGGGACAGGCGAATCTCAGTGACTTCAAGGCCAGTCTAGTCTACAAAATAAGTTCCAGTACAGCCAGGACTGTTACACAGAGAAACCCTGTCTCTAAAAACAAAGAAAAAATTTAGACTTACAGTAATTTTATGATGATGATGATGATGAAAAAATCCTAGAGTTGATGTGTAAGGTCACCTAACTCAAAAGGAGTTCACCCACAAGACATTGAGAGCCCACTGAAAGCACATGAGCTGTGACTAGCGGGTAAGGGAACAGGGTCACTATGTTCCAATGCACAAAGCACTGTCTATGTAGAAGGGGGTTAGATTGTTCTGAGAGTAATTTTCCTAATTAGCTACAGGTATCAGTTTGACACAACTTCAAGTTATCTGCAAGGGTCTCAATTGGGTTGTCTCAATCAGATTGGCCTTTAGACATGAGTTGGGACATTTTCTTGTTTGGTAATTGATACAGTTAGCTCTCCATCCCTAGGCAGAGGGTTCCAGCCCTTGAAAGAAGGATAGATGAGCTGAAACCAAAGAGCCAGCCAGCAAGCTACATTTCCCTGTAGTTCCTACTAGATTTCTGTTAATTGAAAGTATGAGCTGGAATACGTGTTTTCTCCCTCCCAGCTGTTTTTGGTCAGTGTTTTAGAACATCAAAAGAAAAGCAAAGTGGAAGAATGAAGCTAAAAAAAAAATCAATACAAAATGTGTAAAATAAAACCTCAGCATAGAGAAAAAAAAAAGAAGTTTTTAAGAGAACCTACCTAGAAACATCAGTGACACAGAAGTAGAGGTAGGTGTGTGTGGGTGTATGTCTGTGCATGCATTTATGAGTGTATGATGTCTATGTGTGTGAGTGTGTGTGTTAGTAAAACACAGAAAAATATTGTCAACACTCAGCAGAAGGAAATGATTAAGGTCATTTATTATATCATCAGGCTGCAAAACTAAGATAGATACTCTCAATCTGGAAGGGCATAAAATTTGCATTTAAGATATAAACAGTGAAAATTGTTCTTAACTACTTATAAAAATGAAGAAGCAGAAATATAACAAAAATATGCTATCAATAATTCAAAAATACTTCAGTGAGGTATTTAGCTATAGAAATATATTGAAATAAGAATAGCAGTGGAAGTATATAGTATTTTCATATAAAATTTGGGAACAAATATATATGAATAATTGATTATCAGTGTCACTAACAACAATAACAAAGATTTAACATACATAATAAAATTCAAATTATGAAAGTAACAGAAACTTTATAATTTTGTATGTGATACAGGTTAATCCCTTATAAAAAAGTTCATGATGGCATCTAGCCTCTTATTAAATACAGCCAAATAACGTTGAGAAATTTATTCTGTCAGGAAGGAGTTTAGTTCATTTTGAGATGTGCTTTAGTATTTCAAAGTTATTATGGATTAAATTAAAATTTTACTTCTCTTGATATCCATATTTCACTCTTGAAAGAATACTCTAGACCTCCTCAAAACCCACCCAAATCTTTAATATGTGCTTTTGACATAATCACAGCTGTCATGTTTGTAATTGTTTTCTTCTCTAAATGAAACATTTTCAGCTCTTACATAGAGCTTTTTATGTCATGATGACCACACTGTGATTAGCATTGACCTTATTGTTTGTCCTTCAAAATTCTTCTTGATAAATGCATCTCGAAATGTGAGATTCCTAGAGGAAAACTCAGAACCAAAAGGCAGGTGTTCCCAAACACATGCTGAAATTTTCCATCTGCCCTTTATACCTGATCATAAAAGAGCATTGGAAATTACAAATTAATACAGAATTTAATAACACATACAACTAAAATCCTCACACTACTCAGGGGAAATTTCATTTTGATCTTCAAGAATATTGTTTAAGAACGAATGGTTATAGGGAAACAGCTTTCTGAACTTCTTAAATTTCAATTTTGAACATAAATAAAGTATAGCTAAATTAGTAAATAATGAAATTAAGGTATGATTTTTATTAGTCTTCTTTTGTAAATAAAATTAGAATAAAGACCAACTAGCATAAAAGTAGCTACAATAATTATTCTATAATTTTCCATGTCTATCATGTTGCACAGGTTTCATGACATGCTACCTTCTCATAATTGTTTCTATGATCCTCTACATATATGAATAACCAAGGCACTTTCATATAAAGAGAAAACTTCAAGTACTACATTGTAGTATTACTTTATGACAACAAATTTTGTTATTTATTAGTTAGATTTGTTATAAATTAGTAGAGATGTATATTCTCCTGTGCTTGTTTTCATACCTCTGCAAGTGTTTTAAAATATGTGAACAGAGGCAGTGGTCTATTTAGTACTTTTAGGCAAGAATGCGCTTTTCTTAAAATATTGCAAAATGAAGTGACCTTTAATTCAAGCTGGCAGGTAATTTTTCTTGAGGATTTAGAATGATGAAAGTAGCATTTTGTGCTAAGACTCTTGAAACAGTAAACAAAGTAAGAATTATGCTTTTAGACTCAAACTTATGAACTATGGATACAAAATTTATTGGCATGAACGTAAAAGCCATTTAAACAAATGAAAATGATCCAGTTTTCATCAGCTTATCAGTTTCTTTCCAACAACGAATTGAATAAATCCATTAGAGCTATAAACATATTTCAACCCTCAGGGATCGGATGGGATTCTGCCTGTGAATTTTTGTAGATGCCCAGAAAGCAAGAAGGTGGTTTCTGAACCAGAATACCCAAAGGAACTAGATGGGTGTAAATATACATCATCAGTCAGAGTGGATGTTTACTTCCATATATTTATACAAATAATCACCTATGCCTACAACTTACTTTTGCTATAGATTATTATTATATCACAAGGACTATTTAACTGAGATATTTATTTTCTATGAATTCAACTGAAAGCTCTACACTGCAGCAAGTATAGTTTGACAAAGACGAGGTGTGCAGGATTTATCTGTGCTAAGTGTTAGCTGCCATATATGGGGATGCCTTGATCCATTTCCATCAATATTGTTTTCCCAGCCTGAAAACAAAGCTCACTGTGTAACATGTTCAGTCAGCTACAACAGTACACTATCTCCTCAGTCAAAAGTGACACTTTCTGTTGTCATTTGGAAATATCTCAAGTTACATTGTCACATTTTATATCATTCTCAAGCTGCTAGCTCACAGGTGCCTCAATGTGGTGGCCCTGGTTGACTTGATTCAGTACTCTAGAATATGGAAGGCTTTTCCTCCATTAAAATATTTGATTATGGAAAAAATTTTCCAATTGTTAATTTTTTTTAAGGACAACCAAGAGCTACATTATTTTCGTTCTTTGGTAAACTGCATTATTTATCCTTTATCTGAATATAGGGGCAGTTAGTAACTCTAGTGGTTTATACATTATTTAGTCAATATAAAAATGACTATTAAAAATTCATGCAAAGTCACTGAAATTGAAAACTGCTCATTTAATCTAGGCAATACCACATCAGACTGATAAATATATGCTGCTGGGTATGGTTTTATTTATTGGAGATAATATAATATTGAAATCTGAAGCACACTTCAATGATAAAATTGGAGAAAATAAGTAGAATCCCTAGCCCAAAATTTGTTATTTGTTAGTTTTCATAAATTATTATCAAATCATAACTCAATAATTTAAGTTAGCCTGATACTTTATTGTTATCTTGACTTGATAGTATACATATTTTTTGGACAAAGACTACTGATCTCAGGGGCCCAACTCTTTTATAGGCCCAACTCATCAAACAAACACAAATCATTAACCAGGGACACAGATATATGATAGCAACAGACGGTAGCGCAATCTCTATAGAGTAAAGTTAATGTGTGGTTCCAACTACATTTTACATTTGACAGCATCATTAAAAAGTGACTCAAGAGTGTTATTATTTCCAGATCTTGTTTTCACAAACCTCACAGCTTTATGTTAAAAGCAATAAGCTATTCATTTATTGTTTGATAATTTAATTTTGGAAAAAGAAGACTCCCAGAAAACCTGTACTGATCAATAAGAGTGAAGTGGATGGTTGCACATGCAAGTCACAACAGTCTTAAATTTGATTAAACAAAGTTAAATCCCCAATGTTTGTTAATATTCCTACACTTGCTCCCTTACTGATAATCTTGACTGAAATTTTCTCATGATATATATAAGTAGGTAGAATAAAATTCAGTTTAGACAAAAAAGTAATAATTCATTACTAATTAGGATCTTCTTGAAGTTGAGAAGTATACATTTTAGTTTTCTTCAAATTAATTCAGTCACTTGAATAGTGATACTGATAAGTGGCTGAAATATTTAAATAAATATTGTCCTAACACAAATGGACATCCCTCGTCAACCTCAGGCCTCAAACACTCTGAAAAATTAGGTGGACTGCCTGTAGACTTTCTCCACTTTCTCTCCTCCCCCAGACAAAATTATTAGGGTCTTACCTAACACTAAAACAGAACATCAGCTGCAGCACCTCATTACCCTTGTCTATGACTACTCTGGACCCCAAGACCATCCTCATGTGATCTCGTCTCCCCTCATCTTCAATGAGTCATACCCCTGAATTGGATAGATAGCCCTCCTTGACCACAGGGCATGCCTGCCAAATGACCAGGTAAACGTCCTAGCATCTTTCTCCACTCTCACTTTTACCTCAGACCCAATCCTCAGTGTCATTTTTAGCACTGCAACAGAATCTCCCCTTGGGCCTCACTCTCCCCTAGCCTCCACCACCAGCAAGCATTTCCTGTAAACACAACAGTCAAGCTGGCAAGTAAAACAGGCAGCACACAGCTAATGCACACTGAAAATCCAGAGTAAATGGAAACCAAGAGGGAAAAAAAAAATCCTCCCAACAAAGACAAACTCAGAACTGAGAACCTAGACCGATAAAAATCCAAACTCAGATACCTAGACACCAGCATAAAAAATACAATCCAAAATAGTCAGGGCAAAACATAGCTCTCCTATCACAACAGTTTCTGAATATTCCAACACAGCTGAGACGTAAGAAAAAGACCTTGAGGTAACCCAGACCCAGAAAAACAAATATCATATGTACTCATTCTCATAAGTGGTTTTTAGACATAAAGCAAAGAAAACCAGCTTACAAATCACAATCCTAGTGAACCTAGACAACAATGAGGACCCTAAGAGAGACATACATGATCTGATCTACAAGGGAAGTAGAAAAAGACAAGACCACCTGAGTAAATTGGGAGCATGGGGATCATGGGAGAGGGTTTCAAGGAAAGAGAGAGGAAGGGAAGTGAGCAGACAAAAATGTATAGCTCAATAAAATCAATAAAAAAGAAAATGACAAAAATACCTTAAAGATACAGGGACATCCTTAGAGAAGAAATGAATAAATCACTTAATGAAATATAAGCAAAAAATTGGAGGAAAGAAATAAATAACTTAAAGAAAATCAAGATAAAAGAAACAGTTGAAGGAAATGAATAAAATTATTCAAGACCTGAAAATGAAAAAAAGAAGCAACAAAGAAAATACAAAATGAGGGAATTCTGGAAAACGAGCATTTAGGAATTTGAACAGGAAATTTAGATGCAGTATGTACCAACCCAATACAGGAGATGGAGGAGAATTTCAGGCATTGAAGATACAGGAGAATTGTATACATTTGTCAAGGAAAATGTTAAATCTAAAACCCCAAACAAACAAACAAATAAAAAAAAAACCTTAAAACTTCTGACACAAACCGGGTGGTGGTGGCGCTCGCCTTTAATCCCAGCACTAGGGAGGCAGAGGCAGGCAGATCTCTGTGAGTTCAAGGCCAGCCTGGTCTACAAGAGCTAGTTCCAGGACAGGAACCAAAAAGCTACAGAGAAACCTTGTCTCGAAAAATCAAAAAAATAAAAAAATAAAAAACCCTTCTGACACAAAACATTAAGGAAATCTGAGACAAAAAGAGACCAAACCTACAAATAATAAGAGCAGAGAAAGAAGAATATGCTCAAAAATTAAAAAAAATGTTTTAACAAAATTATAGAAGAAAATTTTTCTAATATAAAGAAATAGATGCCTATAAAAATACAAGAATCACACAGAACATCAAATAGATTGTACCATAAAGGAAAGTCCTCTCACAATATAATAATCAAAACACCATCATACTGAACAACAACAACAAAAAGAATGTTAAAATCTGAAAGAGAAAAAGACCAAAAAACATATAGAGGCAGCCCTATTAAAATTAGCCTAAATTCTGAATGGAAAGCCAAAAGGGATTAGATAGATGTGCTAAAGTCTCTAAGCGACCACAGATGTCAGCCTAAATTACTATACCCGTCAAAATTTTAAGTCATGATAGATAGAAAAAATAAGATAGTTCATGATGAAGTCAAATATAATTAATAACTACCTGTAAATACAGCCTACAGAAGGTGTTTTAAGGAAACTTTCAAACCAAGGAGGTTAACTACACCCATGAAAATACAAAAATTAAATTATCTTACACCAGCAAAAACAGAAAATAGAAACTAAACACACCAAATACCACCACCACCACCAAGAATAGCAACAAAATAACAGGAATCAACAACTATTGGTCATTGATATCTCTCAGTCCCTAAATTAAAAAACACAGACTAATAGAATGGATGTTAAAATAGTAGCCATGCTTTTGTAAAAGCATCAAAGAAACATACCCCAACATCAAGATCATTATTATTTACGGATAAAGGGTAGGAAAAGATATTCCAATCAAATTCACCTAAAACATATAAGTTAATATAGCTATTTTAATGTCTAAATAAAAACAAACTTCAAACCAAAATAAATCAAAAGAGATAGTGTAGGACACTACATACACATAAAAGGAAAATAAATTCATCAAAATGGCATTTCATTTTCAACATCTGTGCAATAAACACAAAGGAACCACTTTTGTTAAAGAAACACTGTTACAGCTTAAGTCACCCTCATACACTGATAATGCAATACGTTTATACTCCACTCTCATTAATAGACAAATAATCCACAAAAAAGTTCAAAAGAAAAATTCTGGAGCTAACTAATGTTGTATGCCAAAAGAACATAATAGATATCTACAAAGAATCCCACAAAAACTCAAAGAATATACCTTCATTTAAGCACCTCACAGAACTTGCTTCAAAACTGACCACATACATGGACACAAAATAAATCTCAACAGGAAAGAGTAAATTCAAATTACACCCTGCATCCAATCAGACCACCCTGATTAAAGCTGGATATCAATAGCAGAAACAACAGTAAACTTAAATGCTCATAGACACTGAAAAAGTGCCTGCTAAATCAAAAGGAAAAATGGGTAAAGAAAGAAATAAAAAAAATTCTATAATTCCATGAAAATAAGTACCCAGCATACCCAAACTTATGAGACACAATGCAAGTGGCACTAAGAGTTCATAGCACTAAGTTTCTACATTAAAAAATGGGAAAGAACTCATATTAACACCTTAACAGCATACCTGAAAATTCTAAAATAAAAAGTAATTACACACAAGTGGAGTAGATGGCAATGCAAAAATAAAACTGAAGGAGAAAATCAATGTAATCCACCAAATGAACAAACGGCTGAAAGAAAATAACCACATAATCATCTCATTAGATGCTGAAAAACATGGATGGATACAAAATAAACTCTAAAACATCAGTAGCCCTTCTATGTGCTAATGGCAAATGAACTGAGACAAACAAAATCAGGGAAACAACATGCTTCACAATAGCCTCAAAGAATAAAAAATACCTAGTGTAACTCTAATTCAACAAGGGAAACACTTGTATGAAAAAAACGTCAAGTCTTTGAAAACAGAAATTAAAGAGGATATAAAAGGATGGAAAGATCTCCATGCTCACTGAGTGGTAGGATCTTTGTAATAAAAATGGTCATTCTTTCAAAAACAGTCTACAGTGTGAGGGGATGTTGGGGGAGCTCTAAAGAGTGGAGCGAAGGGAAACTGTGATTGTGATGTGTTATATGAGAGAAGGATCTATTTTTGAAATAAGTAATGAAATTAAATATTTAAATATCTAGTTATTCATAAATTATTTATTTTATTTAATAAAATTCCTATTGTCACAATAGTATGTGTATTTAAGAGTAATAAAGCTTTAGAATTTTTGCTACCAGATAATACAGTATATTTTAATATTTCTACAAACTGATACAAATTAATTTCTAGAATCTGGTAATAAATTATTATTTCATTGCTGAATATAAATTAAGAAGATCTCTGGTGCCTGGCTTAACAATTTTCACAGATGTCATATTCAAACAGTTTTAAAGTTCAGTATTTAATATAGGAAGACCATCTGAATAGTAAATGTTAAATAATAAATGTAAGTTAATTAACTAAAAGAATGAATGAAAGCATGTTTAATGTAAGAATAGGAAACTCTCTCTATATATTAACTTAACATAAAGCCAACTTAGGGAGAAGGAGTATGGGTTGCATTTATTGAGGAAATTCATTGTCACTATGAAGGGAACATTCGTGTATCATGTCCATAAATTATTTGCATGTCATTTTTTTTCTTTTCTTTCTTTTTTTTTTTGTTTTGTTTTGTTTTGCTTCTCTGAGGTAGCTTTCTCTGTGTGGCCTGGGCATCCTGGAACACTACTGCAGATATCATTATTTATCAAGCAAGACCTGTTGCTCTCAACATTTATCAAGGCCACCAGTCCATTTTCTGTCTTCAGGAAATGATTATTATAACACACCTACAAAACACACATATTGGGTCAGAGCCAACAAAAGAGTACACAACAAAAGAATGCAACTCTGGATGCGATGAAATTAGAAAACTGATCACCTGAGAAATCTATGACAAATAGGGTTGGTTATTATATTGTCCTTATAAAATCAGGCTAAACAAACAGAATGAAAACACAGTAAGACAATAGTCTTAAGTCTTAGGTCATTATACAGTATATAAATTTTGATTGTGAAGTTCAGAAGAAGTATCCATGTTTTAGAATATAATATTGCATCACCATAATCTATCATTATTTTGTTCTTTTATTATTGTGTGTACAATCAGCAAATAGACAGCAAACAAGCAGGGAAGCCTGACTACATAACTTCATGATTCATTCCTGATGTCTCATTTCTTCCATACCAGCTCCAACTGCTAAAATGTCTACAATCTCACAAAATAGCATAGTCACCAGGGGCTATGACTATAGTCTAGGGACCTAATGTCCACCAAACCAGGAACCCAACTTACCATTAACCCATTAAAATTGAAATTTTTAACAAAATAAATAATTATTGTAACTCATGTGTATCTCAGTTATTTTTATCTGCATTTACTTCTATATGTTATATCTTTTTCAGAAATTTTACTGTATTTTTTGTTTTTTTATTACATATTGTATGAGCTAAAGGGGAAGGTGAAATCACAGTTGTTTTATAATTAAGAAAAGTGTACTTAAGAGTGAATTAAGAGAAGTAGCTAGAATTTACTTTACTGAAATTAACTATAGGTTTGGATCTTTTCTTTAAAAGTTTCACATAGTCCTCATAGCATTGTACTTAATTCTCCATTTAAAAAAAATCTCTTAATTATTTTGGTATATTTTTTCTGTTTTAATAAAATGATTTGTTAATGAAATCGATAAACTGATTTTAATGCCTGCTACTTGAAATGTTTGGAAGAACCATAAAACCACTCCAAATCCTTAAAAACCCTTTTATTTTTCCAATTAGTGTGATTTTAAAGACTTTTGTTTTCTTCCGCTTGATTTCTTAAATTGTCTCCTTCACTGACCTTATGCATCTAGCAGTTCAGTCATTATTATTAGCTCATATAACAAACAAAATATCATTAAACATGGCACCCTGGACTCTTTTAAGGGGAAGAGAAGAATCTATATACCATGGCAACATAAATGATATTTTCCTTCTTAATTGTGTAAAAACCAAACAAAGGTAACTAAAATCATATCCAGAGCATGTTTGTCTTTTCATAATTAAGTTAACATCAAGCACCTCCTATAATACTCTTCACTACACAATGTGACCTACTGGGAATAATTTGCAGTTCCTAAAACATTATATATATATATCATTCAGTACCCAAGAATCTAGAGTAAGATTTTTTACACAAATGAATTTCAGATGTTTGATGCTTGGACCACCATCACTTGCCTTGCCTTCTTTTGTGATTTCAAGTGAAATGAACATACAGGTTTGTGTGGCTAAACATTAGGTCCCCAGACTATAATCATAGCCCCTATTGCCCATGCTATTTTGTGAGGTTGTAGACATTTTAGCAGTTGGAGCCAGTATGGAAGAAGTGAGTCATCAGGAAGGAATCCTGAAGTTGTGTAGTTGGGCTTCCCTGCTTGTCTGCTGTGCATGACCCGATTGGACACACAATATGATCTTTAACTTCACGCTTTGACAGTAATGACTTCTGTGTCATAGGGACTATGAACCAAAACAAATTCTTTCTTCAAGTCACATGTGTTAGGTATGTTTTCATGGCAACAAGAAATGTAGCTAATGCAGAAAATTGATACTGAAGTGGGGGATATGGGATATTTTAAGTATATATACTTAAAATTTTAGTGTGGAGGACATCAGATCTGGTTCATCATCCACAAACATGGAGAAGAGTTGGGAGCTAGTTCTAACACAGAAAAGCTTAATAACTACAGATGGGTGCTTGGAAAGCCTAAAATGTTGAAGGTAAATGGAACACGTATGTAACATGTGGGTTTATTTGTCAGGATTTCTGCCTTGCCCAGTTCTCACAGCTGTTTAGCCCCAAAGAATCAAACAGAAGTCTACATTAGATATAAAACGATTGGCCCATTAGCTCAGGCTTCTTATTAGCTATTATCACTGATATTAACCCATTATTCTTATCTATGTTAGCCATATGGTTCGTTACCTTTTTCAGTGGGGCAGGTCACATCTTGCTTCTTAGGTGGTTGAGACAGGACTGCAAGGAATGGGCTTCCTCTTTCCTAGAATTCTCCTGTTCTCATTGCCCCGCCTCTACTTCCTGTTGACCCACTTATACTTCCTGCCTGGCCAATCAGCGTTTTTTAAAACATGATTGACAGAATACAGTCAATTCTCCCGTACCATATGTATGGCTCATAGGATTTTAGATTAGGGAAAAAGACTCCAGAGCAAATTTGGCAAGAGGCCATTTATTTTACATCTGGTAAAGACTCTGGTTGCGTTTGGTGTTTGCCTTGGGAACTTGAGAGGCTGGATTAAAAAATTGTGAACTGATTAGTGGATGAAATTCTTTGACAGGATAACATTCAGCCTTTGTCATGGTTATTGCTTAATGCTCCACAGTGGGAGGACACAGGAGCAGATAAGAGATCAGAAAGGAGAAAGATAGGAAATTTTAGCAGTTTCCTTGGAAGGGGTATGAGCAAACTTCACATTCCAAAATTGGAAAGTGGTTGTAAATTCTTAAGAAATTAACATAATAAAAAAACCCACGACTCTGGGAAGAGAGGACGGTAGCTGTACTCTGGAGGAAAGATGCCACTCATCAGAGGCTTGACTCTGTGCAAACATAATTTTGTTTGAAAAGATTTTCCATTGGGGAAGCCACCACAGGTGCTCTCTTCCTGAGGAATTGATTCCTCAGAATAAACCAAGAGGAGGAAAGCAAAGATCAATATAACTGTACTCAGAGGTGCCAGGCTACATCTTCATTGTCAACAGAACACGGTTGCTCATGTGACACTAGCTTTGTAGGCATGACAACTGCAATAGTGATGGTGTCTTCAAGGATTAAACCAAAAATCTAGAGACTTCTGAGGTGGGAGATTTGTGTCAAGGTTGTATCTCTTCAGTGACACTCTGGAGAGGTCATTGCACAAAAATGAAGGTGAAATCTTAAGGCACAATGAACACATGAGAGTTTACATGCTATGAACATTCCTTCTCACATGTTTCTGTTTCTTCTTTGGTAAATGATTTGTGCCTGTCAAATATCGCTCTTAGCTGACAGAATATGTAACTGTGGGGTTCATGCCATCTACCAAAAATAACTTTGTGGCTATAGTAGAAGCCTCAGCTTTAATTCCTTGAACTATCCCTTTTCAGAAATACTCAACATCCAGGATTTAGTGACCTGTAGGCATGAATGATGACTCTGCTTATGTGCCTTCTTGGAAACTTTCAGTTCTAATCAAAGTAAAGATCTCCATTTTTAATTTTCCCACTTATAAAACATGGAAACTAAAAGCAGTTCTATTTAGATAAACAGAAATGAGATAATATTTGAGAATTGTTCTCTTTTTCAGAGGCTATTGATCTATGAAGGCTTCTCTCCTGTTTTTCTGGACAGTGGTCCAGTCATAGGTGCCCCAGGAAATGCTGACATTGTATAAATGCTTGTGTTGCATGACTAGAACTATTCTTTATCTGTGCAGTTAGCTGGATCAACATTACACTTTCAGAACCCCATATGTCCACCCAACTTATTAACTTCAAACATGCACAAAGAAATAAGTACTTGCTGAGGTACCCAGTACTGAAATGAGGAAATATATCTACAGATGTATATTCTATAAGCTATATGCTAATCTACTCTGAGAATCTCTATACTATGCTACTTCAAAAAAGGCTCAGTTTGACTATATAAAGTTAGTAATATAGTAGCCAACATTTCATATCAAGAGATAACAATGTGTGTCTTTTAAAAAATGGTAGTACAGCTTTATGTTTGTATCATATTAATTGAAACATAATTTTAACATGAAGTCTTTTGATATGGCTTTTACCCTCTTAAAATATTTCTCTTGAGGCACAGTTATCACACATTAAAGTAATGGATACCTACTTTGTATATCAGCTGTTCTGGGTGATAAATATGAATCTATTTGCATTCTTCTACATGCAGACATTCAATTTGACCAGCATCATTTGTGAGGACTTCTTTATTCCACTATGCATTTCTGGATTTCTGGCTTCCTTATAAAAAATCAGGTGTACATATGTGTGTGGATTAGTTCTTTATATCTAAAGAACTAATTCTATCTGAATTGTATTTCTCTTGTTGCTGCAAATCTCCTAGATTCCACCAATGATTATTAGTGTCTAAACCTATAAAGAAATACTTTCTTTTGCTGAAAAACCTGGCAGTTAGTCTATAATGTTGCTAATGATATTTGTTAATGACTTTTTAATATATTAGGTACTTGAATTAGACTCATTAATAAGATTCAATGCATTGCACAGGTCTGTAGCTATTGTGAGTCTTTTGTGCAAAATTCTTTACCATGTTTTCTTGTCAATTATATTATTTCATATTCAATTAACTGGTATTTAAAATATTGAAGTCTCAGAATTGTGCTGAAGCAAGACTGCTTAATCCTGACTTTGCATTTGAACATATTATAAGAATTTTTCAATATTGTAGAGATGCTAGATTTCTAAGACACAATTTTCATTGCTGTGAAGAGACACCATGACCATGGCAACTCTTATAAAGAAAATATTTAATTGAGGGTGGCTCTATTACACTTGCAGAGGTTCAGGCATTTATCATCATGATGGGGAGCGTGTCATCTACAGACAGATGTAGTATTGGAGCTACAAGTTCACGTAGCATCTAGCAAGAAACAGAAAGTTGACTGACTCACTGGGCAGTATTCCCTGCATAGGAAACCTCAAAACCAACCTTCACAGTGACAGTGACACACTTCCTGAAACTAGCCCACACCCATTCTAACAATGTCATACCTAACAGTAGTGCCTCTTTCTATGAAATCATGGTGCCTAATACAGTCAAATTACTATATTCTGCTCCCTGGCCTCCATAAGTTTGTAACAATACCACAGTGCAAAATTCATTTAGTCCAACTTCGAAAGTCCACATAAGCTGTCAGTCTCAACAGTTTTTTAAAGTCCAAAGTTCAAAGTCTCTTCTGAGATACATGTAATTTTTTAACTGTAATCACCTGTAAAATCAAAAAACAGATCAAGTACTTCCAACATATGCACAGGAAATACATTATAGATTCAAAACATAGGGAAGAGGCATGATGAGGAAATATTATACCAAACAAAGCAAGACTGAAAACCATTTGGGCAAATTCCAAACTGTATCTCCATGTCTGATATCAACTCCATTCAGCCTTTTTGACTGCAAGACATTTCTTTCTCTTGGCCTGGTTCTACTCCCTGTTAGCTGCTCTCCTTGGCAGGTATTCCATGACTCTGGCATCTTGACGTCTCCAGTACAATGTAGGCTTTAAATTTACAGCTTCCTCAAATGGTCTATCTAATAGACAGGGACATCTCTGAAACAGGCCTGGCCTCAATAGCTTTATTACATAACTGTTTTCTTCTAGCCTTAGCTCTAAACCCAGAGTCAAATTGCTGAAGCTTCCAAGTTCTTCTGCCTTTTTGGGGCTAGAACATGATCCCGTTCTGCAACTGTGTCTTCACTATCCTTCTGTTTTTCATTGTTTTCTTCACTGCTTAATCTTAGCTGTCCTTGAATTTGTTCTGTAGAGCAGGTTCCCTTCAAGTTCATATCTCCACCAATCTCTGCCCTCGGAGTGCTTGGATTAAAGGTGCGCCCCCATACCCAGTTCTATATTTTTCTCTAGCTCCTTGTCACAAGTTGGAAACTTAGCTGGGTGGGATCTTACCCTGAGGTTACTACTCCCTTTATTCCATTTTTTATTCCATTTTTTCCTCCATAAACACAGGATTTAGCTTTATTCCACTTTCTGGAGTGTAAGTGGACTTTTCTGTCCATCCATCCAGTTCCAAATAATCACTTTATTATGTAATTTATTATGATTAATTAATTAATCATAAATGTTCTGCCGATAGCTTAGGTTTGCTACTAACTAGCTAACAACTTTAATTAACCCATATTTTTATCAACGTTCTACCACGTGGTGTTACCTCACTTTTATCTTACACCTCCTCTTTCTTGGATTGGAATTTCCAAAAAAAAATCTAACCAAGACCTAACAATTGTCTTGATAGTCTCAAGATTCCCCCAAAGATACCAGCACCCACAGACAACAAGAAGTACTCTAGATAATGATACCTACATTCATAAAAGATAGTTATGGACATTCATTATCATTTAAGGGGAGGATGGATACAAATAGTCATTGGTTTTATTTTAAAAAATGCTAAACATAAGACTTAAATTAAAAAAATTCTTTTTAAAGGCAAAAGGCATATGATATAGGAATGATTAGAAAGAAGGATATATTATTAAATCTATGTTAATCCAAGAAACAATGGTCAATCTCAGAGTATTTTACATTGGTATGGACTTTGATTTACAAATTTGCAAATTTACAAGTTTAAAATTAATTTTGCTATACTATATGTATGTTTATACTCTTGTTTGGGATATTATTTAAAATGCATTTAAATGCATTAAAATGCAGTAAATAATTAAGAAATTCAGGTTATTAGTCATCTATAATAATTAAACTTGTATTCATATTAGGTATGTTTTCGAGGTTAAACAGATATACTTACATACATAGGTAGCCTTCAGACATTCAAAGAGTTACAGAACATAGAATTTCCAATGTTTTAATTTAACATAAGACTTTTCTTGATAGTGACACACATCTACCCCTGGCAGCACCAATTTACTTCAGAGAAGATAATGGGCTTTGAAGAAACTCTTTATAGAGTTTGCTTTCCTTATGGCAGATGCTACACATTTGGACAAAGAAATTGCCCTTGACTCAATTTTTGACAGTATACTGTCCAAACTAGACAAACAAGGTAAAAAAAAGAAAAAGGTGATTGCCCAATCTTGCCAAGACAAGGTAAGACTGTCCTTAAAAGTTCCCCATTTTTCAGAAATATCTGTCAGATATACCATGCCTGTAGACCAAAGCTGGATGTCGCAATATTACAAAGGAACCCAGGGTGATAGTAATGGCAGTCAGATATCTCTGTCTTTAGATAACATTTCACACTTTGATGTTTTTGATGGGGTTAAGACTAGATAGTCATAGTTGAATTTTTCTGAGTAATAATAAAGAAAAATTAGGTATAGAACATTGGATTCACATAGGTAAATAATTGTGAGTATTTTTTCTAAATTTGCCAAATTAAAATGGACTAGATTTTATGACTGTAATTCTCTATTTTAATCCTTTTCATTTTATTATTTTTTGGATAGAAATGTGCTATGCTTTCCCCCCACTTTCCTTCCCTCCTCCCCTTTCCCTTTCCACTTCTTTCCTGTACCCCAAGCTCCCAATTGAATCAGGAGATCTTGTCTTTTTCCTTTTCTGGACAGATCCATGTATGTCTCTCTTAGAATGGTCTTTGTTACATAGGTTCTCTGCAGTTGTGGCCTGGGGCTGGCTATCCTTTGCTCTATGTCTAATAGCTTTGTATGAGTGAGTACATATTATATTTGTATTTCTGGCTCTGGGTTCCTTACTTAAGATGGCTTTTTCTAATTCCTTCCATTTGCCTGCAACTTTCAATATGTCATTGTTGTTGTTTTTTTAACCACTGAGTAGTATTCCATTGTGTAAATGTAACACATTTTTCTTATCCATTCTTCAGTTGAAGGGTATCTATGCTGTTTCCAGATTCTGGTTATTTTTTTTTCTTTTTTTTTTATTGAGAAAAGGAAAAAAAAACAAGTTTCCGCCTCCTCCCAGCCTCCCACCTCCCTCCCCCTCCTCCCAACCTTCTCCGCTTCCCTCTCCAGTCCAAAGAGCAGTCAGGGTGCCCTGCCCTGTGGTAAGTCTTAGGTCCTCCCCCCTCCATCCATATCTTGGAAGGTGAACATCCAAACTGGCTAGGCGCCCACAAAGCCAGAAAATTAAGTAGGATCAAAACCCCTTGCCATTGTCCTTGGCTTCTCATCAGCCCTCATTGTTCGCCATGTTCAGAGAGTCCAGTTTCATCCCGTGCTTTTTCAGTCACAGTCCAGCTGGCCCTGGTGAGCTCCCATTAGATCAGATCCACTGTCTCAGTGGGTGGGTGCACCCCTCGTGGTGCTGACTTCTTTGCTCAGGTTCTCCCTCCTTCTGCTCCTCACTGGGACCTTGAGAGCTCAGTCCAGTGCTCCAGTGTGGGTCTCTGTCTCTATCTCCATCCATCACCAGGTGAAGGTTCATAGCCAAAAGGATAACTATCTGTTTTTCTTTGGGTTCACCTTCTTACTTAGCTTCTTTAGGTTCGCCAATTGTAGACTCCGTGACCCTTATTTATGGCTAGAAACCAATTATGAGTGAGTACATCCCATGTTCATCTTTTTGGGTCTGGGTTACCTCACTCAGTATAGTGTTTTCTATTTATTATGAATAATGCTGCTATGAACATTTCCACTATCTTAGGCTTTTCGTTTTTCCATATGAAGTTGAGTATTGTCCTTGTAAGGTCTGTGAAAAATTTTGCTACAATTTTAATAGGTATTCCATGGAATCTGTAGATTGCTTTTGGAAAGATTATCATTTTTATTATGTTAATCCTACTTACCCAAGATCATGGGAGATCTTTCCATTTTCTGATGTCCTCTTCATTTTCTTTTTGCAAAGACTTAAAGTTCTTTTCACACAGGTCTTTCACTTATTTTGTTAATGTTACCCCAATGTGTTTTATGGTGTTTGTGGCTTCTGTAAAGGGTGATGTTTCTCTGATTTCATTCTCAGTCCATTTATCATATGTATATAAGAGGGCTACTGATTATTCTGAGTTAATCTTGTATCTTGCTATATTACTGAAGGTGTTTATCAGAAACATTTGATAGAAATTCTAGGATCACTTATGTATATTATCATATCATCAGCAAATAGCGATAGTTTAACTTCTTTTCCAAATTGTACCCCTATAATCTTCTTTTGTTTCTTATTGCTTGCTCTACCTAAAACTTTAGGTACTATGTTGAATAGTTATGGAAATAGTGGAAAGTCTTGTATTATTCTTGATTTCAGTGGAATTGCTTTGAGTTTCTCTTTATTTAATTAGATGTTGGCTGTTGGCTTGGAGTATATTACCTTTTTTATGTTTAGGTTTATTCCTTGTATCCATGCTTTATACATGACCTCATACTGGGCAGGATCTTTCTGGGAATCTCCACTGAAGAAAGAACAAACAAATGCTGAAGGGTAAACAAGACAACTGGAATGGGTTGCGGCAATGATAATTTGAAACATTACTTCAAAATACAGGCAGTAAAATCAAAACATATGAATAGTATAAAACAAAAAAACATTTCACAAATAAAAACCACAAAATAAAAGCATAAATTATAAAAGAGAAGATAATATTTAATATCCATGACTCTTACAAGGGATTAATATTAAGATAAATAAGAATTAATAACAAAAAACTTAAAAATGATATTTTAATTTATATATTAAGATATTTTAGAAATGGATAAAATCATGCATGTGTATTTCTAAAAAGAAAATATGTTACTGTAGAGATGGTCTTATGGATGACAACACTTACTGATCTTGAAGAAGACCTAAGTTCAGTTTCCAGAACGCTTGTGACTATTAGTGAATGATTTCAGGAGACCTAGAGCCCTCTCTGCAACCTGCGTGAATGTGTTACACATGCATACATTCAGGAACACATATGTATATATAATATATAATAAGTATAGCCTATATCTAAAAAAGACATAAAATATGAAGAGGCCAATAAAAAAATCAGCGAGAGGAACACTAAAGAAAATGTGGCAATGTAATATTTTCTATAATTTTACACCTGCTAAAATGGTGGATATCAGTAAAAAATGTACAATGTTGAGCAAATTTTGCCACTCGCAATTGTAGAAACATAAGTTTGTAAATATACTAGTGAAAATGTATGAGAGTTCTTACTTACATATAGTATTAAAACCAATGTTCATATATAGTCTAGCAAACTAAGTGATCTATATATTAAAAGAAAAGAAAATGTACTCGTCTCCACTGCACTATAGTACTTGACACCCAAGATATATATATAATCTATATAAATAATACAGAAAAGAAAATGAGGAATGTTTATAAAATCTAGTATCATTCAGGCATAAGACAGATTCAAGGTTTGTAACTAGCAACATTATGGATGTAATGGAAAAACATCATATTTAGTGAAATAAGCCAGACTCAGAAAGATAAATCTGCATGATTTCACTCATTTGTTTAATATAAAAGTGGATCACAAAGGAGTATAGAATAGAGTGGTGCCTAGCAGAAATTGTGTTTCGATGTGTCAAAATGTTAGGTCGAATATTGATTAAAGGATGGAACATTTAGTTAAAAGAATAAGTTCCAGAATTCAATAGAACAAAATTGTGAGCCCATTGAATACAATACAATGCATGATGGGAAAAATACTAAATATATGGGATTGAAAACATTCTGTGACAAAACCCTAACTATTTAAAGGAGAAGCATAGCATCCCCAGAAGAAAAAAAAATAATGACAGTGCCTCTGGTTTTCAAGTTCTAAAATGTATTTAAGGGCTTAGACATCATTATCTCCTAAAATATTAGCAGAAATCTTTAATCTCAGGTAATTATTAAAGTTCTCTTTCCTAAGGATTCTACATGTTGAATAATGTCTAATCATTAAGGAACAACTCTGAAGAAACAAAAAACTACTCTCTTCATACCCAATAGCACATACATTGGAATACTACATTAATAGGGTAGTTTATTGATATACACTATAGATATCATCCATATCAGAAAAATATTACATAATTAAAAATCAGGCATAAACTAATAGGAACTATGTCATTATACACACATGAGTCAAATTCTATGTCAGTCAAATAATCCATAATGACAGTAAACCATCAGCAATAAATTGAGAGTAACAGGAAACAATCATGGAGTTATTATAAAAGTATAAGAAGAACATTCAGCATGGATGTGCATGCTGATTGCCTTCCACATTGTCTTCTTCCTTCCTGGAAACTTTGTAGGAGATATTTTCCCAACTTAGCTAATTCTAGGAGTTTTTTTGAAGATCTCACACCAACTCATTAGACATGTACATCAAACACTCCCCATTGTTCTTTTCAATTGTTTTGCTTTCTATCATTGCTATTTATTATGTCACCAAGCGTCAAATTGAGATCTAAAGATACCACTTCATAGTCAAACTGTGATTCTTAGAGTATGAAAATGGTGGATGGTGTTTTAGTTACCTTTCTCGTGGCTATGGCCAAATAACTGACAGCACCACTGAAGGGCGAAGGGTTCGTTTACAGCATGAGTTCTGAGCATTTCAGTCCATCACAGCAAGAAAGGCATGAGATGGGAGAAGGAGGAGACTGCGGATGTACATTACAGCAAGCAAAGAATGCAGGCTTGAGCCAGGGTAAAATATAGTAGTCAAAGTCTCTGCTCCTATTGATCTGACTCTGGACAGTGCCACAAACTGAGGTCCAGGTGTTGGAATCCATGAGCCTAAGAGAGAATCTTTAGATATAAGCTGTTTTATTGTATGATGATAGTTATGTTGGGTTTGTATATTGGATGGTATTTACTTCTGAAAGTATGGGTATATAGACAGAGAAGACAAATATATGTGTGTGTGTGTGTGTGTATACAGTAAAACAGTTATACAATGCATATATATTTATATATGTATATACACACATACTTATAGGCATGCATACATACATACATACATACATAAAATGTACATACATATATACATACTTATCCCATGGGGAGGTACTATCATTGGTAAGAACTCCAATGTACCTTTTACTTCACCGTAACCAGCTTGTCTTCCTTTCACTCCTCTTTTCTATTTTTTTTTTTTTTTTTTTTGGTTTTTCAAGGCAGGGTTTCTCTGTGGTTTTGGAGCCTGTCCTGGAACTAGCTCTTGTAGACCAGGCTGGTCTCGAACTCACAGAGATCCGCCTGCCTCTGCCTCCCGAGTGCTGGGATTAAAGGCGTGCGCCACCACCGCCCGGCTCACTCCTCTTTTCTAAAAGGCTCTTTAGTCAGCTTCACTTGACTTAATATTTAATTATATTTTCCATTGTTTCTATTTACAAACTCCAGGTGACATGGAGTATAATTCTGTTTAAGTTTCTCCTCCTTTACCTAGTCCCAGTAAGTGTGTTTAAGATTAATATGCACAGAAAAACATATGTCTCTTATCCCCATGTATTTTATGACTAATGGGATTTTGGCTGATCTCTTCAGTGACCCAGATGCTAACCTTTAGAGCTTTTCAAATGTCATGGCTCATGCTCAGATATTTTCATATTTTAAATGTGCTCTACTTTCCTATCCATGCAATGACCCCCTTGTTCCTCTATTAAAATTGTGCACTGCATATCTTATCCTCTTTTTAAATATTTTCATGGATCTGCATCTACCATTATCTAGTCTGTTCACATTTAGGAATCTTTCCAATTTCTATATTACTTTACATTACTGGGCTGGCTATGTTGTATTGTTCTACATTATTATTTCATTTCATTAAAAACATTATCCCAGCATGTTTTACAATAACATTATTAAATATTTCTAACATTCTCCTCTTTGTTTCCTGGCAGATTCTTCCTAGAATAATTTATAGTCAATTTTCTTTGAGGTAAAGTAATGATGTCTCATAACAAGAGAGTGGATAATTGCAAATTTTGTCATTATATAGAATAGCGCAAAAAGATGTATGGACACAAAGACCAGTTGAGCTGTTTTCACAATTTTGAGGACAGACAAATACTTCTTTATCTTTTCATTTCTAAAAAAAAAAAAAAAAAAAAAAAAAAAAAAAAAAACAAGATGTAACTCTTGGCAGGTGATTTGTGTTTTGATATTTTTAAAGTTATACAGTTTTTAGAAGTTCTGTAACTCCTTGAAATAATTCACGGATATTCAGTATCCACTTGAGTAAAGTGGCAAACAACACCCTGATATGACATACAAGCTCTTGAGCTCTCTACTCTGGGTTCTATTTCTGCAATGCTCATATCTGTTCTAGATCTTATGTTAATAGAATATACCATTTGGTAATAGGAAGAAGGTGGTTCAAGATTTTAGTCAAGGATCAGCAGAAAACTCTATGTTCTAACAATGTAAATGTCCATACTTGTATAAGCATATTATGACCATACTCCATTTGATTCTTTTCCCTTTTCCCCTTGCTACACTCACTGACTTTGACGGCCAGTTGGACATCCTTCTACTTCCATGCCTTCTGTAAGTGGTCTGTGCTGCTGTGTAGTTGTGTTGCTAAAGACATGGCCTCGTATCCAGGAAAGAGGTAATGATTAGTTTTTCATGATCATTGTAGAAAAAAATCATTATCATATTAGAAGAATCTTGTGTGCATGAGTTTCTGTGTGTGTGTGTTTGTGTGTTGTGTTGTGTTGTGTATGTGTTTGTATGTTGTGTTATGTATGTGTGAGAGAGAGAGAGACAGAGACAGAGAGAGACAGAAAGAGAGACCCACTGTACATATTTGCATATTTGGGTTGGTATGTATTGAGACCATGAAAACATCTGCTGTCATTAACCAGTCTTACTCACCTTGTGCTTTGAACCTGGGACACAAATAATCTAGGCTGATATTGAATGAAACTCAGTTATCTAGCCATTTCTGATTCCCCAGTTCTGAGATTATAAACTTACAACATCGAACTTGGCATTTTTTACATGGAACCTGTAAAGCAAAATCAAATCTTCAACTTTTCTAGCAAACAGTGTTAAACTTTCTCTCCAGTTCTTTGCATAATTCTTTACATGGCCAATTGTGTTCTGTTAAAAATAATCTAGTGTTTGCAAAACATTATTTTTTAATTGATTTTACTTTTGAGATTATATACATGTGTGTATGTGTACATGTGTATGTGTATATACATGTGTGTGTGTGTATATAATACCTCCAGTTAGTCAGAAAAGGATGTCAGACTCCCTAAATCTACAGTTATAGGCTATTGTCAACATGCCAGTGTGAGTATCAAGAACTGAACTTGGGTCTCTAAAAATCTGCAAGTACTCAAGAACTGAGCAATCTCTCAAGTCCCAGAAAGCAGTATTAATTTACTATTGTACTACTTTTTATATTCACAATAAGTTTTGACCTACGTATTTTGAATTTTAGGTAAATTATTATTATTTATAGTTAAACATTGTTGTAGTGTAAAATGTGATGATTCCATGTATGTGTACAGTAAAGGAAGGTGCATAACATATCAATCATCTTACTTATTGTCCACTTTTTAGTGAGAAATTTGAAGTCCCAACCTTACTAAACTTTAAACCTATAACATTTATTTTTATATGTATAGATTAAATTATTCCAGTGATATTATTTGGCTATTAATTCCTGTTCCTTTCTTGACTTCTGCCAGTCTCCAGAACTACCGTCATCCTTTCTATAAAATGTGGTCACTCATATGATAACTTCATTTCTATATTTTCAAAAATCTTCCTGAAATTTCTCATAAAGTTACACCAATAAATATTCTCACCAAGATTTTAAAAGTGTTATTCTATGTTTCATCAGCACTTAATGTACTTACATTTAAATGTCTGAACAGCAAGAAAAAAATTCAAATTTCTTGTGATAGCATAGTTCCACAAACTCATTTATTTTTTGACTATGTGATTATTAATTTTCAAATGTGGTTTTTTATTACATTTTAAATAATTACACCATTTTCTCCTGTCACTTTTTCTTTTCCTCTCATGTTTTTCCCTTCACCAATTCAAAGCCTCCTTCTCTTGTACCATTTTGTTTCATACAATACATATAAATGAATAAACATATAAATACTACCTGCTGAGTCCATTCGGTCTTCCCATTGCATGGATCTTTCTAGGCCTCTTGGAATTGGAAAACCAATCAGAGGACTCACACCTGGTAAGATTAATCCTCCTCTTTAAAGTTGTTAATTGGTTCATCAAGGGGCGGAACACTGTGAGATTTCTCTGGTCTAATAAGTTGGGGTATCAACTTCTGTTACGTTTTAAAGCTTTCACTACAACCTACATTCTACTTCTCTTAAAAATATGAAACTTTAAATAGTTTTTGTTGATATGGGCATTTGGCTTTATAGTATGGGTTTTTATTTCAGTTTCATTTTAATGGATTTGTTATATAACTGACTTTTTTCAAACATCTCATGCATTTTAATACCTTGAGATCTCCATTGAAGATAAAGAAATTACATGTTATCGTGTATTAAAATAACTTTTAATTGAGAACAGAAATTATTACAAATGTCACTTAGAATATATGGACACTGGACAATCAATCAACACCTAACAATTTTATAATAATAGAACATTTATTTGATGAGAAAATATCCCAACTCTCTTTCTCTCTCTACTTACTGCAGAATAGTTTCTTCTCTCATTCAGTACATCCTGACCACAGTTTCACTCCCTCCATTTCTCCCAGCACCCCCATACACATCTACTCTTCCACCCCCACTACAAAACTCATCTGAAAAGAGCAGGACTCCAAGAGACAACAAACAAACAATGAGAAAGCAAAATACAATAAGACATGGCAAAAGCCCTTACACCAAATAGGGATGAAGTAACCTCACAGGAAGAAAGAGTGCAAAGGTCAAATAAAACAGTGAGAGAGATACATGACCCCACAGTTAGGACTCCCCAAATCTCAATACATAGAATATAGAAGTGATGGCTGTAACAGCAGTAAAATTAAATATTCTTGAAGCCTGATTTGTTAGAGTTAACTCATAACAAAGAAGAAACAGAATTTAGAGAATAAGAAAATTTACAAATTGACTAAAAGTGTGAAGACCTTAAGAAAGAGAGACCGCTAGAAACAGAATTAGAGTTGATGAGGGAACCATGGAACTAGAGATCTGAGCATATATAACATATAATAAAATACATCTGATACTATTCCTTAGAATCATCTGTCATTGTAATTTTTAAATTGCTTTATTTTGTAAGTCAGTTAATAACATTTAATAAACTAACAACTAAATTAAAATAATACAAATCTCATTAAGATTAAAATTAATCTTTCAATTATTAGAATGAACTTGATAAACTCATGACAAAAATCTTAATAAGTGTGTTATTGCTTCATGTGAAAAATCTGAAAGCATTTGCAATTTTATTGACTAATAAAGTTTTAATGTTTTTTTGCATAAAATGAAGATAAAAATAATAAACATTTGGCTAAAATATCATTTTATTACTCTGACTTATTCATTGTTGCAATTAAATTTCATACCTTTAATTTTAATATAAACAATTGAAATATGAAAAAATCCATATAAATAATCAGAATTTAACCATATTTGAGTTTTGCATAATACATCATAGTTAATAAATCAACTTGGGTTATACTGAATTGTCCATTTTCCTAGACAGACATGAACTCTATTTGCATAAAAAATGGTTCCACTAAACAAATTAATCAAAAGTCTATTTTTCTTAACTGTCATGTGATCACCCAAAGCACGCTATTCCTAAAGGTCAGTCCTGTTTTAAGGAAATTGAATGTTTTAGACTTAAAATAGGAGGCATTTGTAAACCAAGGTATATATAAATATTGTAAGTCTCTTTTTTCATTCAATCAAAAAATCAAAGACATTTATAGCTTAGAACATATCAAATAGTTTTAAAGTAGTATAATCATGTATTTAAATGCTCATTTTCACACTTTAGTTTATTACAAACAAAAAACTTTTTATTCAAAATCACAATTTTGTATAGTACCTGATAACAGAAACATTACTATTGAGTACATGAAATACATAGAAGAGGTGTGGTCATTTTTTCAGATATGACAAGCCTCAGTGTGTGTCTCTAATTGGCTACATACTTTTCATCATTGACTGAAAAATAATGGCCAGATTTTAAAATTGCACTCTTAGAGAAAAAATACATATTTATAGAGATTTTGTAATACAATGCATCTGACTCCCTGGTAATAAGCTGAAACATTTGTAAAAGATTACTAAATAAATCATCTATCAATGAAGAATAAATTTTAGAAGAAATTGATAAATTTCCAAAAATATAAAACTAAATTGAAGAAATAAAAAATTTGAACAAGACATTGAATGAAGAGACTTATTAGCAGTAAATAAATTCTCAAAACAAAAAGGCTAATGCTGAAAGGTTTTTATAGGAAAATTTTGCTTAAATAATCATTAGCACAATTATTTCTCAAACTCTATAAAAGGAAGGAACATTTCCAAATAAACATATAATATCAGTACTAACTATAGAGTAGAGTCATTGGACCACAGTTAGTAATTTGCTTGAATATGATAAAAGAGAATATATTTGCTTAACTCAAAAATAGTGACTTTTATTTATTCTTTAAAATTATAATAAAAGATACAGTGAAGTCTACCACATGTCATAAATGATCAGGAAGGCTCTCTTGGGTAGAAGAAATTTCTTATCTACTTGCCTTACATGTGTCACAGTTAAAAATCTCAAGAACAGCCAATGTTGGGATTATACCCAACATTGAAAAATGTAGGTTGTTAGGACACAGCATTAAAAGGACCACCTGCTTCTTATGAGAAAATGAAATAGACTTTTGGTAATCCTAGCAAGTCTCTTTTTACTCATGGGATATTACCTTCTTGTCACTTGATATGGTATAGTTATTGTTGATATCTACAATTAAGAATGAACAAGAATGAGGCTGGTCCAAAGTCTAGAGAACTATTCTTTGCTATCTTGTACAAAAATGAACAATGAAAGAACATATTTCTAATCAACACACAAGAAAAATTCCACAAGTAAGTTCTTTTTATGTATGTATGTATATATGTATTTATTTATATATTACCTACTAATTCCAGTTCCCCCTCCTTTTTCTTCTTCTGCCCCCTCTACTTTATCCCTAAACCAATCCCAATCTACTCTTCAGGGAGCATAAGGACTCCCCTAGGAAGTCAACTAAGTGTGTTCAATCACCTTCTTGAGGTAGGACCAAGGTTCTCCCCCTACCCACCATGCCTAAGATGAGCAAGGCATCTCTCTGTAGACTTGACAAAGTCAGTTCATGCCTTAGGGTTATGAACTAATACAATGTCATGGTAAATAAATTTGGATTCATGCTTACCAATCATGAATGTTTCAAAATGATATACACTTTAGAAACTTGAGGGCCATTGAGATGTCTCAGTATTTACATGTAAGTACTGAGGCATCCTAAGCAACCTGAGCTTAATAACTGAGAACCATCTTGTGGAGAGGACAAAATTCCACAAAGTGTGCTCTGATTTATACATGTGCTTTGTGTCAAGGAGATGCTGTCCTAACCACTGACAAATATACAAATAAGTTTAATAAAGATAAGTAAATAAAAATGTCACATGTTAAATTGAAAATAGATGCATAAAATACACCCAGAAGACTTCAACATCTATGATGTCTCAGGCTGACACAATGCTCAGTGATCAGTTCTTTGGTATCAGCTGTAGTGTCTATTCTTCCATTTATGATCTTGTTGATTTGTACATTTCCACCTTGTTTTGATTTTCTGGATGTTTTATTGGTCTTGTTGTTTCATTTCAGATGATCCATGTGGTATCATTCATTTCTTTCTTTTTTCTTAATTTCTGTTTCATTTGTATAAAATTGAACCTTTATTTTTTCTTTTATTTACTGATGATGACATCAATATTCTATTTTTTAAGGTTCTCTAGAGAGGTGATATAACTTAACTCAAGATTTTCTTTTAGGGCTGGAGAGATGGCTCAGAGGTTAAGAGCACTGGCTGTTCTTTCAGAGGTCCTGAGTTCAATTCCCAGCAACCACATGGTGGCTCACAACCATCTATACTGAGATCTGACACCCTCCTCTGGCGTGTGGGCATACATCGAGGCAGAATGCTGTATACATAAGAAATAAATAAATCTTTTTAAAAAAAAGATTTTCTTTTAATTAATCAGTTTAATTAACAAACAAAATCTGTGTTTGCTTGGTGGAAAATATAATTTTCTGGTATATGTACACATTAAAATGACTAACCAAGTCAATATTACTTCATATACATATTATTTTTATGGTAAGTATATATAATATGTAAGCATGTTCATGTATTGAAAGCATTGTTATTAAGTACAGTCTTTATATTTTTGACTCTAGTTTAATTTATTAGTAACTGAAATTGATTAACTTTTGACCCACATTATGCAGTTCCCAGTTAAAACTTCATAAACACCACTTCCCTTCTCTTTCTGTTAGTTTTAATCATTAGAATGTAATTATTGTCTTTGTCTTTCTTTGCTTGGCACATCTCATTACCATAATGTTGTCTAAGAACATCTCTCTTACATGGTTGAACACTGTTTTATAGGCATCATGTTTTCTTTATCCATTCATTTGTTGACAATAATTTAAATTGATTATCTTAATCAGTGTGAATAATAATGCAAAATTGTGTGACTACAGCTATTATTACCTTGACATTATAATTTCTTCAGTCAGATGTCAGAAACATACATTGGTTTTGATTTTATTATAGGGTCCATTCCTTTCCATAAAGATGACACATACTCAAATCACTACATACAATTTTAAGAGATACAGGATACATTTCTTTTTGTTGTGATAGAATTCCTAACAAAATCCAACCACAGAAGAGCTTATTTTGTCTCGCTTTTCATCTTAGTAAAATCATTCTAGAAACTCCCTCAGAAGATTTCTCCTAGATCCTATTAAGGTGACAATAAACATTTATAATCATGTATTTGTACATTATTACAATTATTGTACTATTAGCTGAGTATGTGAAAGGAAGGGTAACATAGGAGTGGTAGAGGTAGGAGGGAGGGTTAAATACCATTAAGCATGTTTGAAAAAGACACAGGTAGCATTATTTTATAGGCTTACTAAAATTTATATTACATATATCAATATGAAAACATACACATACATATTTGTAAAGGTGCCATGTTACATTAGGTGCTTATGTTATTTTCCACATATATACATATACATATCAAGATTGTTGCTAATATATATTATAATATATATATATATAATATATTATATATATTAATCTTGATGGCAACATGGGAAACCTCTCCATGAGTTATTAGTTGGGGGAAGACTAAAACAAATTATTGTCATTTGACCTTCGATGCCTTCTTCAACTTGAAGATCAGACCTTATTACTGAAGACACTATAGACTTCATACAGAATATTTCAAGGAATAGAGCTGGATCTGATCTGGAACTTTTCTCCCTGAAAACTCTGTTCCTGATATCTGAAGATGCTACCAGTGAAGAAGGGAAATCGGCAGTCCTACCCTGCTGTAAACTTTATAAACTTCAGCAATAACTGGTTGGGTAAGATATCCCTAATAATGCGATACTGATACTTTTATTTTGGAAGTTATTCTCTAATGGAGACATACTCAATGACAGGGAATTTATGCCTGTTTTTGCAAACCTAAGCAATTGCCTGTGGTTGTTGAATCCTTTCTGAAGGATTAACCCCAATGTGAAGAACTGCAGCAAGCTATGGACTGCTGAGTGAGGGAGAATCAGATCCCAAATGGGGTTTCCATTCCCAAGTGGTCAGCACATACATAGAAGCTATACTCAGTGGACTCAGCAGGTCATGCCCCCCCCCACACACACAAACACACACACACACACACACACACACACACAGACACATGAAAAAATGGTAATATAGTAGAAAAATCTTAAGATGTGTCATTTAAATTATAAATAAACTTAATATAATACTTGGCTGTTAGTTAAATGTCAGCATCTCCTGTGAAAAGAAATCAATTTTAAAATATGGAATCCATGGACTCCCTTACATCCACAGTGTGACATAGCTGGCCAATGTGGTTATGCGCATCATGATGTCCATAGTGAAACTATGATCTTAATGACTTATTGAAAACTCTCAGTCTCACATCAGTTGAGAGTCTTCCAATTAAATAAATAAGCAAGGAGTTGAGAAATGTGCACATAAATGTTATCGCACTCTCTGTTCCTGATGAGGACAGAAAATGAGTTGGACGACAATACAATAAGAAAGAAAGATGTTTGTGAACTACTGCTCAGACTCAAGCCAGTTTTTGTTACTACAGAAACTGGACATAAGGCTAGGTCATAGGAAGGAAGTGTCGGAAGAAAAGAGGCGATCTGAATCCCCTCTGACTTCCAATTCTGCATAATTGGGTCTAGAAAGAGTAAGATAGAGTCAGTTGGGATGGCATATGCCCAGAGTTGCCAAGTTTCACTCCCTACCTTAGAGGATTCTAAAAACAAAACAAAACAAACAAACAACAACAAAGTCTTCAAGGATAAGATAGCGATAACAGAGAGACATCAGAGAGTTCTGAAAGTTTCTAGCCATTGCAAACTGTTCAGAGGGTGTTTAAGCACTGATTGTCATCAAATAGCATAGTCATATCAATATATGAGTACCATTGTTCTACCTACCAATTATTTTGCTATTGGAAGGTCAGCTTTTATTTCAAATATCCATTTTGAAATCATCATTGACAGATCAGAATTTATTTCCCTATTCAAGAATTGTAATGATGAGCTTTCATAGCTATCCCAAATCTGAAATGCTGGTTATTGCCATGTGCCATAGCTTGTGGTGACTGGGTCTGTGAGACTGCGAGCAACGGAAGATGAAGAAAGACAGACAGGAATGGTGTAAAGCTGAGATCAGGTGGGTTGTGTGCTCAGATGGAGACGCATTAATATCTGGGAGATTCAGAGTGCGTATCACAGATAACTTGAAGGAAGAGGTGAGTTAATATTTGCAGATGGTTTCAATAGCACAGCTGTCTTGGGGAGTGAGAGTAATTCCTGGATGAGTTAGCTGTGGCCAGTACTTTTTGCAATACTGTCTTTAGCTAAATGTAAATCATTCATCAACAATATCCTTACTTGGACTAAAAAGAGGATGTGCAGTTCCCATGGGTCTGAGGTACGACATCATTGACATGGCTTGCTAATGTCATGAAAGCTCATTTATATAAAGGTATAATCACTCCTCACATTAGAATTTACTTCATTAGTCAAGAATCATGATAATGAGGCTGCCAGCTGCCATCCCAAATCTGAATTCCAGTTTTGTTTCTTTTGCTGTTACTGCCATGGAAACCATTGTCAGTAAAGCTGGCAATTTTTACACCATTGGCAACATTCACAATTTCCATGGATTGAAAAGAAAAATTATTCCTTTAAAAATGAATATGAATTAAGTTTTCATATTTGTTTAAAAATAACTCAAAGTACAGACCAAAATCGATATCACATATCATCCACATAATAGTATGATTGACAATAGTTATATTGTCGATACACTCCAAGTGTTCATATACAGGTCATTAGGTAGATATATGATATAAAAAAATCCCATGAAATACTACTGAATTGTAAAAATGACAAAATAATGACACTTGTTACAGAGATGAAGACATTAAAATTGTTTAATTAAATCAATCCAAAAATATTAATATTGTGTAATCCTGTACCTCTGAAGTACTTAAGCAGTTAGTTGCATAGACATGAAAAGTTAAATAATGGACAGATGGAGTAGGGGAGAAGGAACTGAGTAGTTAGTGAACACAGGTTTTATTGCATATGACATAATTTCTGGAGGTAAATTGTTACGGCACACACACACAATATACAATCTCCCACTCATATGTGAGTGCAGCAGGCATGCACACACCACATCACAATAAAAGAAGGAGAATGAACTTTATGGTTTATATTCACAAAGTTTAAAGAGAACTCTTTGCTGCTGAAGACTGGTAATTCAGTCAGCAATACAGTTCTTTCACTGGATGGCCCAAATTTGAAGTTAACATCTCAGGCTGTGTCCCATGACCACAGAAGCACAACCTCTGCAGGGAGGCTCCAGTGTCTCAGTTACCAATGCAGTAAAGATTTCCTTTGCCCTTAAGAATCACAGTTCTTTCAACTCACTGTTTTATACTTGGTGGTTTTGCTGCATCTGAACAAACCACTCAGATTTATGGTACAATTTATAAGTACCTAAGGACATAAGCCTATTGCCAAATGGGCTGACTTAACCACATTGCACTCTTTTCATTTCTTTTCTTCCTTGGGCATATATTGATGATGATAGTATGCAACTCATGGGGAAAATGGATCTGAAATATTTTATCCCCATCTTGGTTTTATTAATACATATGATGGAAATGGGGGATTGAGAATCTCTTCAAAAATATCTGGCTCTAGTCATAAATGTGCACAACATGAGTCTAAGAGCCTCAAAAGTCTAGGTTCTAGTATTTTTAAATGAAATTTTGTAAATTTCAGAGTGTAGCAAATATGCAAGGTAGAAAAATTCAGATAAGTTTGTTACTAGATTTTATTATAACAAGATTCACCTGTCTTTTTTTAATTCTTGTAATAGTTTTAATTAATACCCATTTTGTGCTTCCATCCATCCATTCACCTATCCATCCATTCATCCATCCACTAATCATAGAAGCTAGCCCCACCTTCCCCTATTGTGAGTATCATGTAAGCCACAGTATTTTAAATTTAAGAAATGACATCAAGAATATAATGATAAATAGAAACATACAATAAGTAACTCAGTCTCTTAGGCCTTTCCAAATGTAACTTGTCCACTAATGCCAATAAAATTGTGTTGATCATTTCACTGGGTCATTTTATATGCACACTTGTCCTCACTGCTGAAGTATTTACCTTATAACTGTGCTGATCTTAATACACAGCAATACCGGAGATTTATTAGACAGTTCCTGGTATTGATAGGATGTGCTGAGCTCAGCTGTTTGCCACAAAAAGCATAATATGAAGGCAGCGTGTTCCTCCATACAAAATATCTAAGTATATATCCCTGCAGAAATAATTTCCATAGATAAATGAAGAATAAATATTTCTAGAGAACTCAAGAACAATGGCAATGGGTTTTTGATCCTACTGCACGTACTGGCTTTGGGGGAGCCTTGGCAGTTTGGATGCTCACCTTACTA
>NC_022035.1:14289069-14293579 GCF_000317375.1 Microtus ochrogaster | reverse complement strand
GGGAGGAGGCAGAAATCCTTTAATAAATAAATAAATTAAAAAAAATAAATATTTCTAGAAATCAGTAGTACTGTCCATTCCTGGACAGACAAGATGTAAAAAGTGCATCATAAATAAAATGCAGCAGACCATGTGACTATCATCTTCTAGAGTTCTCCCAAGTCTTCCTCTCTCCTTGCTATCTCTCCCCAGTTTACTGACTGAAGGCTGACAGATTTGTTTTATTTTTTGTGCCTTGAACT
Source organism: Microtus ochrogaster (assembly GCF_000317375.1). Taxonomy (NCBI): domain Eukaryota; kingdom Metazoa; phylum Chordata; class Mammalia; order Rodentia; family Cricetidae; genus Microtus; species Microtus ochrogaster. The sequence goes on along the minus strand of NC_022035.1, from coordinate 14,293,337 downwards.
AGTTAAGAATAAAATATACAGGGACTGGAGAGATGGCTCAGCGGTTGAGAGCACTGACTGCTCTTCCAGAGGTCATGAGTTCAATTCCCAGCAACCACATGGTGGCTCACAACCATCTATAATGAGATATGGTGCCTTCTTCTGGCCTGCAGGTATACATGCAGTCAGAATACTGTATACATAATAAATAAATAAATCTTTAAAAAAAGAATAAAATATACAAATTAAGCATGCTCTAATTGACTTTGATGTGGACAGGATAAGGTACCTGCATTTGTGGCTAAGAATGAAGCACCTAAGTCTACTTCTACACTCATAAGGGTACCGTCTATTTTTAAAGTCCTTAGTGATGTTTTGGGGTGGCAAGTTGACAAGGGATGGGCCTGTGATAGTTAATTTTACTCCCAACTAATTTGAATTAAAAATAATCATGACATTACTGGATAATATCTTTGGTTTTATCAGTAAAAGGATTTCAGAAAGAATTACCTAAAAACCCAACTGCTCATGGGCAGTGCCAATGATGAGCAGGGCTTGTAAGTTGATTAAAACATGGACAAAAGGCAGAATCTAGCAAGTGGTATCATTCTCTTTTCTCTGCTCTTACAAAGGTCCCACCAAGGATCAAGTTGCTTTTCTTACTACACGTTGACTCCCATTACAAGCTGCATTCTTCTGAACCACGAACCAAAATAAACCTTCCCTCCCTATGCTGCTGTCTGTCATTTGTTTTGTTCTGGAGTTGAAGAAATGAGTGAATAGAACTACAAACTCTATGTCTCTCAATTATATTTCTCCTGGTGGTAGAGCTAGCACTAGAAACAAGGGCACACTTGGAGAGTTATGTAACTACCTTAAAGTATAATTTATAATTTAAAGTCACTTAGTGAAACTCATTAATTTTTAAAACGAAGGTACAACTGAATCATTTGTAAATGTATTTCATGAATATTGATAGATGATGTTAGATTAAAAGCAAAAGGAAATGTCAAAGTCATTCAGCCATAATTACATAAGACACCAAAAATTTATCTACAGTGCCTATATGCACCAAACACAGTAAATGCTGAGAAGGTGATTAAATGTGTCATTATTCTAAAATCACTGAAGAAATTTTTGTACAGTTTAACTGTTTAGCATGCAGTAGGTAAAATAAATATTTCCCAACGGCCAACAATGTTATCTGCAACTATATCTCAAAGATATCAGCTAACTTAGGTGAAAGTCTAGAAACAACCCTCTTAGTCTCTAAAATCTCATTTTCATATATTTAACTTTTACTCAAACATGAAAGTAATAATGGGAAAGAATTATATATAAATTTGTAGTTCATATTTAATAAGACACTTTGTAATCTATTCAAAATTATTTTAATAAACAGAAAACTGTTATTCTTATAAATATTTTAGGTCTATATTCAGATTATTTTAACATTTGAATTGATACACATATAAAATATATGTCTCAATATATATGTAGTTATTCATATATTGATATCTATGTCCACATGTTTTTATTTGCAGATGTAAGTATATGTGTGTCATCACTCTGATTAAATATAAATATATAAAATATGTTGATGTTGTACAATAAATTACCCTATTTCTGTTAAACACAATAGATTTATATTCTATATATTTATTTTTGTTTTTTAATTTTATTTTTTTAATTTATTAAAAATTTCCACCTCATATTCTCCTCCCATTTCCCTTCCCTTCCCTCCACCCTGTCACCCTCCCAGTCCAGTCCAAAGAGCAGTCAGGGTTCCCTGCCCTGTGGAAAGTCCAATGTCCTCCTCCATCCATCCAGGTCTAGGAAGGTGAGGATCCAAACAGACCAGGATCCCACAAAGCCAATACATGCAGTAGAATCAAAACCCAGTGCCATTGTCCTTGGCTTCTCAGTCAGCCCTCATTGACCACCACGTTCAGAGAGTTCGCTTTGATCACATGCTCCATTAGTCCCAGTCCAGCTGGCCTTGGTGAGCTTCCATTAAATCAGCCCCACCGTCTCAGTGGGTGGTGCATCCCTCGCAGTTCTGACTTCCTTGCTCATGTTCTCCCTCCTTCTGCTCCTCATTTGGACCTTGGGAGCTCAGTCCAATGCTCCAATGTGGGTCTCTGTCTCTATCTCCATCCATCGCCAGATGAAGGTTCTATGGTGATATGCAAGATACTCATTCATTAGTATGGCTGTAGGATAGGTCCAGTTCAGGCTCCCTCTCCTCAGCTGTTCAAGGAACTAGCTGGGGGCATCTCCTTGGACACCTGGGAATCCCTCTAGAGTCAAGTCTCTTGCCAACCCTGAAATGCACCCTTAATTAAGATATATACTTTCCTGCTCTCATATCCACCCTTCCTCCCTCCCAACCATCCCATTCCCCCAAGCTCTGCACATTTTCCCCTTCTCACTTTTCTCTCTCCATCACCCATACCCCCACCCCAACCCCACTCCCTAGCTCCCAATATTTTCCTGGCAATCTTGTCTACTTCCATTATCCAGGAGGATAACTATATGTTTTTCTTCGGGATCACCTTCTTATTTAGCTTCTCTAAGATCACGAATTATAGGCTCAATGTCTTTTATTTATTTTTGTTAAGCAGTCTATGACTGCTGTGAATTCTCTGTTTGTACAAACTTCCAGGCCACAGAACTTCTGGTCTAAAGTGAATGATGTTATAACTCTGTAGAGTTTTTTCATGATGACCAAGAGTGTTGTAGGTAGGCCCACTTGTTTTTTCCTGGGTTCTCAGACCAAAATAACCACCCAGAAACCATATTATTTACAATACTGTTTGGCCAATGGTTTAATCATATTTCTGGCTAACTCATATCTTAAATTAACCCATCTTCATTAATCTGTATATTGCCACAAGGCTATTACTTACTAGATAAAGTTCCTGCATCTTTCTCTGGCAGTACTACATGGCTTGTCCCTGACTCTGCCTTCTATCTCCCAATATTCAGTTTAGTTTTCCAACCTAGCTCTGTTCTGCTTTGCTCTGCTATAGGCTCAAAGCATTTTTTTCTTTATTAACCAATAGTATTCACAGCATACAGAGGGGAATCCTACATCAGCTCCCTTTTTCTGTTTAAATAAAAAGGAAGATTTAATTTGACATAGTATAATTACATATAACAAAACAGGTATCAAGCATTACAGTTTCAATATTTATATCTACTTTATCTTTTATCATACATAAGGAAAACTATAATTATGACTATCCATAAGGATAAACCTGTTGCTTTGATTTCATCCAAGATACGTTAGATGCCTTTGATATACAGCAACTGGAGGTTGAGGGGTCCAAAGACCAAGACAGGCACACAAAGCTTTCTGTCTTGCCTAAAAATGGCTCATGAAGAAAAACTTTCTAAACAATACCATCATTGATATACGAGCATGTACGGATAACCAAGTAATTATAAACCAGCAAACCCCAAACCTCTCCCATTGAATAATTTTAAATCTTAATAATAGTACCAGAACTATAATATTTTATTCCAACTCATTTTAAACAGAGTTGCACTAGTCAACAAAAACTATTTAATAATTCATGGCCCAGGAGAAATCACTTAAGAGTCTGTAAAATAAGAATACTCCCAAGTTTGGTCTGGGTAACATAGATCTATAATCGCAACTACTAAAGAAGGTAGTGCAAGAGGATGGCACTTTGAGGCCTGCTTGGGCTATGGAATGAGTTGAAATCCAGTCTGAAGATCCCAGTGAGATCATGTCTCAAAATCATGAAAAAGGAGAGCTAAGTATGCATCTCAGATATAGAAAACTTCTCTAGCTTTTTTTTTGGGGGGGTGGGGGTGGGGAGCTCTGGGTTTAATTTAGAGAAGTACAAAACAACAAAACAAAACAGGCAGCAATAGTTATAAGAATGGGAAAAACAAGCTCCAGAAATGAAATCAGCAGGGAATAGATACAGTGGGAAACTGATACCAGTATCAGAGTTTAAAGTCAAGGAACACAAAATTATAAGGCTGGACATTCCAGGTAGACAGTCATTGAATTCACAACCATATCTAATGCAAATGTTACGGAATTCGGTTGAAATACAATACTCTGGACAGGTTATCTCCAACAAGGATTACTAATTTGAATATTATTCCAACAGTTTGATAACAATATTTATGTATTGAAATAAGTCCTGTGGATAAAAGTTGTTTTGACTTTAACTGCAATTTAAATTTTTTTTAATTTTTTTTTATTTTATTTTTTTTAAATTTTATTTATTTATTAAGGATTTCTGCCCCCT
>NC_022035.1:14268911-14282744 GCF_000317375.1 Microtus ochrogaster | reverse complement strand
AGAACCCTCTCACCCCTCCGAAGGTCTTCAGGAACAGGACCAAGCTCCCTGGTTGCCAGTGACCTTGCCAACAAAAGGCCTACCTCTTTGATTTAATTGTAGTGGGGCGATCTGCTCTCCGTGTTGCACGCGGTCCCTGCAGCCTGCTTCTGCTGCTGGGATAGTTCCCACCGCCAGCAGCCTGTGTCCTCTGTAGTCGCTCCGGTCCCAGCCGGTCCCAGCCGGTCCCCGCTTGCCGTGATAGGCGTCCTCCGGCCGCGTCCCGCCCGCGTCCCGCCGCCTGCAATTTAAATTTTTATACGACTTAATGAATGTAGATTCCTGGAGTAAGAAAAATATTACACAGTACAACTACAACATTAAAAGAGAGAATGAAACTAATGGAAAGGAGGGGAAAAAGATTTAGCTGCTAATACAAAATGTAAACCACAAATTGCATTAATTAGAGGTAGGCATACCTAGTTATATAATAAAATAAGGATATATCATTTATATAACACATGTTAATATTGTGCTATGTTATAATGTTGAATGGTATTACTAAAAATGCCAAGACAACTATCACACATGTTAGAAGTTATTTGCAGCTTATATAGGCAGTCTAAATGATTTGCTATAACATATATTGTATACATCATAATGTAACCACAGAGACAATTTTGTCATGGAATCTACTGTCCATTTGGCAATTTGCTTATTTGTTATTTACAAGTTTCATTTTAAAATAAGTGAGATTCTGAAAGTTAACTTTAGCAAAACCATGTTACACATTTATTTATAACATTAATTATTTCTTAAAGTCTTTTGTAGACCATGTGAAGGCCTGTGCGAAGATGTAAAATGCATTTCTATTTATTTGAAAAATCAGCCATTCAAGTTTTCCATATCAACTATCTACTTTTTCAAGTAAAATGAATAAATCGTTACTTTTTTCCTGAACGTCATCTAATATCTAATTCACAGAATATAAAATATGCATTTCTTTAAAGTTTGTTTTCTATTAACCACTTGTGACTCTATTGACAATTATTTATGTTTTACACGTGGGATTAAACCTGGCTCTTTAACTCAGTGTAAAGTTTCTAGAGCTACAAAATAAACTATTTGTACATGAAGCTTATGAGAGTTGTTATTCATAACAAAAATTTGACATTACTTAAGTGCCATATAATACATGACTGATAAATTCCATTATACTGCATAAGGTTATCTAATCATCCAAATTTTATATTTTAGAGTACATCATGATCTGAGAATTGTTTATAGCAGATGGTAGAGTGAAAAGTCAGGCTATAGAATAATAAGCATCCAAAAGACTCCGGGTCAACATGTCACAGAAATACACATCAATGTAAGGATGGATGAAATTTATTTTAAATGACTCATTACCTACTGACTTAAATAAAGTAAATCTGATTAATTAAAAACTGCTGATTCATCAGCCTAAACAAATTAAAAAGGCTTTTGGCAAGATTAACCCACATATTTGATTTACATGTTTAAGTGTTCCATTCTTTTCCACTTATTATCAATTCTTAAATAGGATATATCCCATTCTCTCTCTTTTCTCTTATGTGATAGCTTTGACCCTTTAGCCATGTATATTTCATTTGGAATATCCACAGTAATTAAAAAACTGGTAAGAAACTTTGGGGAAGGGGGAGTCTTCCAAGGGAAGAGGATAGAATCCAGTGACATAAATGGGAAATGAGGAATAATGGAAAAAGAAAGATAAAATGGCAGATTGAAAGGCAGGGCAAGGGAAGAAACATGGGGAGAAGTAATTAAATCTGAAGAAATTTTAAAGTTTCAGATGAACTCCTACCACTGTTGTACCTTCTTACAATACATACATACGGGACATATATAACAAAAGTTTGAATGGTGTTATCCTATAACAAGGGGACAATACTCCAACTAGATACCACTTGTGTGAGAAAATAAAACCCAGTGCCATGAATGTGTTGTTGGCAAGTGAGGTGCCATATCTTCAAGTACTGCATACTATTTCATTGTGCATATTTCGAGTGATATTCATGTAACTGAATAAAAACGTTTTCAACTGTCTTACCCATTTGGCAGCCCTGTGAATTACAATGACTGTCCTGATAAGAAATATTCACAGGTACTAATACTGGTATTAATGATATTAATGAAATCAACCATTCCATGACTAAGACCTGCTCCATGAGATGCAGTCCATACCTATTACCATCACTGAGACCAAGAACCTGTGTCTAGACAGGCTATTCGGGCTAGGATTGAAACAGTTTCTCTTATTCTTCTAAATATATTTTATATTAAAATAACTGTGAATGACATATTCTTCTAGGTCATAATAACCCAGTATACGAAGTCAAAATGTGACACAGTAAAGAGATTACCACCCTGTAGGGGGATCTTGCTAACAAGAAGAAAGAACTGTAGCAGAAAATAACATACAAATTAACAATATGGGTAGACCAGGATGCAATAAAACAAAACTCAACTGAAATGCAAGGATCCTGCACGAAGGATTATAGCTCATCCTGGATTGGAAATAGGGAAATCTGAGAGTAGTGATGAAAACCTTCACAGGTTCTTAGTTTATACTTTTAGTAGAGCCTTCCATAAGCAGGGGGAAATTAATACGGAATCAGAGACTGAGCAGACTGGTGACAGTATGAGCTCTTACTTCTGAGAACTAAGTACATCAAGTTGAGAGATCCAGGTGAGAGTAGTGTACCCATCTGGAAGGTCTAGTGTCTCTGAACTCCCAGCCAGTCTATGCACTCTCCTCCTGGCAATAAAAGAGTTTGTTACTCTTTAGAAGCTAGCATGAATGATTCATTAACTTTCCAACAGGAGAAAGAAGCAGCCACTGGAATCTGTCTCAGGCTTGTGATGAGTGTATTATCCCTCACAAAGAGCTGAGAAAAGTTTACACACACAAGCCAAACACACACACACACACACACACACACACACACACACTCACAAAGAAGATATCTTTCCTATAATGCTATCCCAGACTAATCAGTAATGTCTCATGAGAAAAGAACTGATGTGTTGTCGTGAAAGTTAGGGAATGATAACAGTTACTACTCTTATGATCTTTTTTGTTAAATGCCGACAAATGTAAAATATCTAACAAGAACCAAGAACTACACAGAAATATACAACTCTGTGACATCTCATTAATAAGACAATTTTGAGGGTTGGATAGATGATTAAGTGGTTAAGAGTACTTGCTCTTCCAGATGACAAAGGCTCGATTCCCAGCACATGCAACTGGGTCACTGTAACATGAGGGCTGGCTTTTTGGGGTTTCTGTCCCGCCCGGTACCACACAGCTGGAAAGTTCAAAGAAAATCACACAGAGATCTCCATAAGTTATAAAACTGATTGGCCCATTAGCTCAGGCTTCTTATTAGCTCTTATAGCTTATATTAACCCATTATTCTTATCTATTTTAGCCATGTGGTTCAGCACCTTCTTCAGTGGGGCAGATTACATTCTACTGCTTCAGTGGTCTGGGAAGGAGTGAGAAAAATGGGTTTCCTCTTTCCCAGAATTCTGTTCTCATTGCCCCGCCTCTACTTCCTATCTGGTTGACAAACCTCTATACTTCCTGTGTGGCCAATCAGCATTTATTCAAAATAAACAGATTGATAAAATACAGACAATTCTCCCGTACCAGGTCACCATCATCCATAATGGCAGGCCCAGTGGTCAAAAACTATTCTAGCTTCTAAGAAGAAGGTACATAGTTATACAAGCAAGTGAAGCGTCCACATGCATAAATTAAACAATAATTATAAACCAAGTCTGAGTGGACTGCTTCAATGGGATTCCTAATGCACCATGTTCATTCATATATTATTTTTCTTCACACTAATGTGTCACTGGCACAGATTCAATCAGAATGTCAACTCAATAATTATTTTAAAGAAATCACATAAAATCTCATCAGAACAAATAGTAGTATGGAATGTTTTAGAAATTATGATAGTGAAGGAATTGAGTTTCAGAAAATTAAAATATGGATTATATTGCAAGAAATACAAATAGTAATGACATAGAAATTTTATTGATTAAAAAATGGTTTTTTTTGAGATCATAACTTCATCATTCCTCCCTTTCTTCTCTCCAAACGTTTCTATATACCCATCCTTTCTCTCTTTAAAATCCATGACCTCTGTTTTTATTAATACAACCTGCTCAGTCTATAACATTACTTGCACATGTTTTCAGATCTGAATATTTGGTACTGGAATTTTAACTTGTTGAAGGAACATTAAGGTTTTCTAACATCATAGTTCTGTGATCCATTCACATAATGGACCTTATATGTATAAGATATTATGTCTTTATAAATCTGTGCTAGGTCCTCTGTATATATGCTATGATTGAGTTTGCAGGACTGGTAACAGTGGAGATGTTTCTGAGCCTCTTTTTCCAGATCTTGGGACCATTTTACTCCAACTTGGTTGCCTTATCTGACTTGATATCATGGTTTGTATCTTGTCTTATTACCTTTTGTATTGCAATGTTTGGTTAATATTACTGAGAGTTGTGATCTTTTCTGAAGTGAAACAGGGAAGGAGTAGATCAGGAGGGAGATAAGAGGTGGAAGGCACTTAAAGGAAAAGAAGCAGAGGAAATTATCATAGGGATGTATTGTATGAGAGAAGAATGTATAAAATGGCAAAAAAAGAAAAGTATTCTGCACCTTTTTCATAGATTCTTGTTTTACTTTTCCCTGAGTCCATTGGATTGGAATTGTTTTTGTGGTCTCCAAAATACCAATAAGGAAAGCTTTTAATTAATAAGAGAATGAATGATTTCTAAGGGACAAATAAATATTCATAAACAATACCTGTAATAATATTCTGTGCTTATCCAATAAAATTCATAGTTTCTGAAATAACCAAAGAATTTAAAAGCATACTTGTACTACCAAATGAGGAACAGGTATGAAGTTGCTGTGATCTCTGCCATTATGGAAAGTATATATTTTTTTTCAAGAGTAGCTTTTATGAAGAATCACAAACTAGTAATAAAACTGAAATAAAATAAATACACTACCTCAAAAACCTAGAGACTATCTACTGAGATCAAGGAGTCAGCACACCTAGAATTTTCTTTAGGCCATAAAAATGATCTATTTCATGTTGGCTTCCTGATTTTAATGGTTTCTTTGTAATTTTTAGTGTTCACTCAATTTAACTTCATGATTGATTGTTTCCTTCTTGTTCGTGTCATGTTTCTTTGTTTATATCTATTATTAAGAGCTCCCTTTTCACATAGCTACTAGTCATATTGGCTAAGAGGATTGCTGTTCACTGGTATGACCCTACTTTAACTAATAAAACATACAGAGATCCTATTTCCAAATAACATTTTGAGATCAAATAATTTCAACATCTGAATTCTGAGAGAGGCGAAACAACTCATAACAGTGAACAAGCGATTGCAACAAATGCAAATTAAATATTTTTACCTCTAGTTATATTTAGTAACACATACTGTTTAATATTTGTAACCAATTATAAGTATGTGATATATAGCATGAACTGTGTCACTCTAAAATCTCCAAAAGTCCTTTGTTATGACTCTTCTCGTGCAGACAAGTGCAAATGACCATTCCAGCTCTTGGTGGCAAGAAAGTAAAGTCACAATGATGAATGACTGTTTTTTATGCTCTCCTGTTGGACTTGCTTCAGTTTATAGAGCTGAAATAAACATTGCTTTTAAATACAGCTAAATGATTAAGCTTGTGAAACAGCTGTTCTTCATTTCCAGGATTTCTTGTCTTGTTTTCCACACAAGACTGATAGTGTAACACTAGAAAGAGGGATATTTAGTTATCCTTCCAGAACATGTTGTGGACCCAAATACTCAAGATAAGAAAGGATATACTTGTTTGTACTTTGCTGCTTTTGGACAAAACATGATTACTAACAGTACTTAAATTAGATTCCGCAGTCTGAATAACCTTAGATTTTTAAGATCACGTGACCAATACTTATTTATCTGCAACAACAAATTCTTCTCTTGCTTTTATAGAGTCTGGATGAATGTGCAAATATTCCTGGAGCTCATTCTTCTGCTAATCAGTTGACTTTCTAGTTCTCATTCCTGCCCTCACTGCCACACATTAAGAGTTAAAAGCATAGTGATAACTGAGGACTCCAAAAACCATGTGCAGATCTGAACCCTCAGAGCCATAAGTGTTTGCTTGTTTAGAAAGGGGTCCTTGCGATTAATCTGACACCAGGGCAAGATCAGTTCAGAACCTCTCTCCTCTATTGTTTAGGGCCTTAGCTGGGGTCATCCTTGTGGATTTCTGGGAATTTCTCTAGTGTTAGGTTTCTTGACTGCCCCATAAGGCTCCAAATGTCACCACAGAACCTTCATTTATTTCCAAGAGTACCAAGTGAGGAGAAATAGAAATCCACACACCACAATATATACCCTGCAGACAAAAATTTACCACTACAGAGACTTTGAAAATCAAATTTTTCTTAGGATCCAATACATATAAAGTAGGCTTTGCTCACTGTGATACACTAGGATGATAGATAAAGAGAATATTTGAGTAAGAATAAGTCACTCAGCATAATAAGCCAAATAGCCAGATTAAAACAAAACTTACTGTCTCCCTAATAACACTGAAAAGGAGAACTTAAATGAAAAGCCACAGAGAAGACTCAAACCAAAAAGGTAAATTTTGCATAGTAATATCTGCCTGCTTTTCTTTTAGAGACACAAATCTGTTGGTGTTAATACAAAATTTCTATAATAACCTGGAGCAAATTTTGAAGAATTACAAATCAAAGGCAGTAAATTCAAATGAAAACCTTTGTAAACTAACCAAAATGAATAAAGACAAACAGTCAAAGTGTATCAAAAGAAAAATTAATTCATCTTTTAGTAGGTATCACTGTAAGTCAACCAAGAGAAATGGCAATTTTAAAGTCCATGCGTTTAAATTTGTCAAGTATGTGAGCCCACTTAGAGTTTTCACCAACTCAGGATAGAGTTCAGTGTTGAAAATTCCTTTTCTCTAGATTAAATCTGTACTGTGTGTATATGCATTTTATATACATTTGACCTCAATTGCAAGTATGAAATAATCATAAATCCAATATTGTACATAGTTTCATGAAATAGAGTTCCATACAAAATGATTAGAGATAGAAATGTAAGAAATCAAATTTATAAATTAAAAGTTAATTTTAAGACTAAACAAAAATTAATTAAACAGCTGGTAAATCAGTTATAAGTGAATAAGTTAAGGTTTGCAAACAAAAGAACATGTGCATTTACATGCCAGCCTTTGACCTGGGGCACTGCTAATATGTCATAGTCTAGCAATTCCAGAAATGTTTTTGCTATACTACTTCATTTCCATAATGAAAAGAGAGAGATTTTTGTAGTATAAAATCCCATCCTATAGGTAAGCTTGTTAAGATTCAGAAAGTAAAAAAAAACTAACAAGTCTCAGGAAGTCCATGGAACTTGCCATATTCACAAGGCTTCTCCAAAGTAAACAAGAAAAACAAAACAAAACACTCCAGGGGAAAGAGAGCAATCTTTGGCCTGTGGAGGTGCTTGGCTCCTTTGACGACAGCGTCAAGAATGTAGGTCTCCTGAAATGGCACCAAGACTGGAGTAGGCTTTTTGGTGGCACATCTGCTTTTGAGCCATGCTCCTGAAAGCATGACTTACATACACCGCCATCCAACCCTCACTCACATCCCTGTAGGTAATCCTAATTTTGTTATTTATTCACAACGATGAACTTGGAATCATTTATTTTTTATTTAAATTTGGTAGAGGATTGTTAGTGTTTCTCCAGGAAAAGTAACATAGCAGTAGTATAGGTAGCAATAATTGCCTCAGTACTATACTAATAGAATTATAAAAAAAAACCAAAACCAATAACCAAAGAAAATCTAGTATATTAATTAGAAAATGAGAAATTCTCACAATAAGATTAAACAAGTAGGTTACATAAGTAAATGCAATAAATATGATAAATAGTACAAAATTAAGCATTTCTATTATCATAGTCTTTAAAAAGCAATAAAACTAATTAAATTATATCACAAAAATTAGAAATTTTAGCTTGAGTTAAATAAATATGACTACAATATTATCTCTGGCTTTTAATAGAAGCAGGTCTTCTCCATATGAGAATTCTATCATTGATTAACCTTTAAGTCAAGAAAAATGTTAGTTAATTATGGGCTCTGATTCTTTGCTAGACATAATCCTGTGCATTTGCCCTGTTTCACATTATAAGAGGATGCTGGCAGGGTTCTCCACTGTGACTTTTCTTTGTGTAACGAGTAAGTTCTTCTCACAAATAAAACCACAGTCAGTTTTAATATGTTTACATCCCAACCAACTATTTTTTATAACTTTCTTAGTTTTTGATGTGCGGGATTTAGAGAACACGTATAGATTACATTTTCTATTTATTAATTCCCACAAGGCAGATCATTAGTCTTCCACAGATCATTTCTTGAGCTTCAAGAGTCAAGTTTTCAGGGCAGTGTGTTTACTACATTCCATCTGTAGGAGCATAATAAACAGCATGACATTTTCAGCCAGCATTCTGGTTACTGTTTTCTTTTGGGCATGTTGTCTAGTTAAGTGTTCATCACACTTGCTTTGTCAAACTGTTGTCTACAAGTCACTTGGCTGTACTTCTCTGAAATTATATCTCTTCTAAGAATACCATAGGGACCAGTAAGTTTATCTCAATATGTCTGTGTTTAACAGAGACAAATTCCATTTGTTGTGAGTACTAGTAAACATTTGTGTTTCTACATGGATCTCCTTTTAGGTGTTCTGCCCAACATTGTCTGTAACACGAGGGCCTGCTTGTTGGGGTTTCTGTCTTGCTCAGTTCCCACAGTTGTTAGGTCCCAAAAAATCACACAGAAGATCTATATACATTATAAAACTGATTGGCCCATTAGCTCAGGCTTCTTACTAATTTTTAAACTTATATTAACACATTATTCTAGTATATGTTAGACACATGGCTGATACCTTTTGCGGCGGGGCAGGTCACATCTTCCTTCTCCCGTATCTGGACAGGACTGGGGGAAGACCTTCCTTCTTCCCAGAATACTCCTGTTCTCATGGCCCTGCCTCTACTTCCTGTCTGGTTATCCCGCCTATACTTCTCGCCTGGCTACTGGCCAGTGTTTATTTAAAACATAATTGACAGAATACAGAATTGTCCCACACCAGTTGTCTTTATCAGCAAATGTTTCCTTGTCATTGATTATTGATTCATAATTTATAAAAATATAATTTGAAGTTGAAATAAAGACTTAAAATAAATATATAAAATGGATAGTAATGAGAAATAATTATACTTTATGGATCTAAAAGTCACAAACTATCAATCCTAAAATGGTATTCATTGTGTCAGCATTTGCTGTTTTTATAAGCCTCTGTACCCACAAATATAGTCCTCTGTACTAGAACACAGAGAATTACAATAGTTTGGTGGTACAGCAAGTATTTATTGTATTCAAGAAGCTTTAAATGGTTTCTCTAGACTAAAAGGCAAAGAGATGCCTAGTCCTTTGTGCACATGGGCTTGCAAGTACCTGTAGACTAAAGGCCTAAAGAAGCCCCAGATCCTGTGAAATTGAAGTGTGTTGGGAACTCAACTCAGAACCTCTAAAAGAGTTAATTTTTCTTAATTACTAAGTCATCTCTATAGCTCGAGTGAACAGGTTTTAGAAATCTATTAAGAATGAAAAGAAAATGCATGTGTTATTAAGATTAAAGATCTCTATAAATCTATAAAATTTTATTTTACCAACTGGAGTAGCACCTTGCCTTCACAAATGGAAAGACTTAGCTATGCAATAATGATAAATTTTCTCTCAAAATTACATTGAAGAGCTGGGCGGTGGTGGTGCACGCCTTTAATCCCAGCACTAGGGAGGCAGAGGCAGGCGGATCTCTGTGAGTTCAAGGCCAGCCTGGACTACAAGAGCTAGTCCAGGACAGGAACCAAAAAGCTACAGAGAAACCCTGTCTCGAAAAACCAAAAAAAAAAAAAAAATTACATTGAAGTTTAGTAATGTCTAATTAAAATCATCAAAAATGTCATTTAAGATGATTTGGTATACTTATATATGTATTAACTTGTGAAAATAATTGTTTCAGCTGAAGAAAATAAAAGGTAATTTGATTTGGTTTAGGAGATAGAAAGAATATATATATAAACTGTGGGAAGTATATTTGAAAATGTTGATTCTTATAATTTTATTCTTATTCTTATATTCTTCATATCTATTCTATAATTACATAGTCTTCATTACATTGTGTCATTTAATCAATCTTTATGTTTTGATTCCCCACCCATGCAGATCTGAATAATCATACAGAAACTATATTAATTGCCACACTGTTTGATCTATTAGCTCAGGCTTCTTATTAACTAACTCTTACATCTTAAATTAACCAATTTTTATTAATCTGTGTATCAACATGAAGCTGTGGCTTACTGTAATGATCTGGCATCTGTCTCCTTCAGCAGCTCCATGGTGTCTCCAACTCCACATTATTCTCTCTATATATCTCTGTTCTCTGTTCAGATTTCCCTCCTGGCTTTACTCTGCCAAACCACTGGCTGAAACAGCTTTATTCCTCAACTGATAAAAGCAACACATATACAGAAGAACATCCATATCATTTTTCAGTATTTTAAACCTCATCTTTACATTAAGTCTTTTAGCATCACACATCTTGTTATGATATCTTTTATTGAATCTATGGTCTCCTATTACTTTATAGTGCTTCACTGGAATTGCTGTATATTTTTGGGAAAATAAGTAAACAGGACATAAATTTCTAAACCCAAGGAATAGTAATTAACATTGACCCTACAATGGTAATGCCACTATGACTCAAATGAGGTCATTATCTATTTCTTCATAAGGGTATCATTATATAATATGATGACTCTTACATCATTCCTACCTCTTCACCTACTGGTAGCATAAATCTTCCCTTATTAGTCGTCAGGGAAGAAAATTAAACCCTCAGATATAGACTATATCACTACTGTCAAACCAAAGCCATTTATCAAAATTTTTGCTAGATGTAATCACAAGGCATGTAAGAGTCACATGGCACAGAGCAGAGAAAACAGATGCCTGAATGTCAAATCTATAGAAAAGGGCACTGGATTCCTAAGGAAAATCCTGTATCCCTGCCTGTTTTAGAAGATTTCAGATGGAATCCTTAAGTGAGGTCAAGTCATAAGTAAGGACAGCTGCCAGATTTCCAAGTAGGGGCACTGAAGAATCCAAGCCTTCCAGGCTTGTCAGGAAAACAGTCAGATATCTTTATTCTCCAGGATGTAGTAGAGAGATGGCTAAGAAAGAGAGGTGGAACCCTAAATAAAATTTGGTGACTGAACAAAGTAAGTGTAGGTAGTGAACTATGACAACTAGGTTAGATAGACTATCAAACAGATGCAGATGCTAATGGTCATCACTGGGGAAAAATAAAATCACCTGTAGACCCATAAAACCTCTCAACAAGCAGAAGAAAGAAAACACAGTTTGAATACTGTACAACCGTTAGACATGATGCACACATCAGTAAATCTTCTAAAATAAGAAAAGAAATGCAAAGGAGAAAGAAACCTCACCCTTTGGCATACCCAATCGTCTTGAGTGAGGCAGTAACTAGTGCTCAAAGCAGGTTATCATTTGTTACATGTCATTGTTAATCCTAAATGTAATGCTATTAGGGAAATCTTCTGTGTTCATTAATTTGTTTTAACCACAGCATAACTAGGAATCTCTTTGTTGGGCTTGTAGCTCAGTTATACAGTGCTTGTGCAGCTTGCTGGTAGTCTTTGATTAGATTCCTAGGACCACGTAAATCTGGTAAGGTGTTCTTCTACAAAATAAGTTTGTGGTCAGTATAGGATAAGTAAAGAGGCTGGGAGGAGGCAGAAACTTTTTTTTTTTTTTTTTTTTCCTTTTCTCAATAAAAAAAAACTGAAAAAAAACTGTCTTTAAAAATGAAGGTTTTTTTTTTTTTTTTTAAGCAACCTAACAGAAAGAAAAGCTAGAGTTAGAAGTATAGGTGACCAAATATGGGTGACATATTTGGTCACCTATACTATTTGCTATTTTTATGTTGCTATAATCAAAATAACTGACAAAAACAAGCAGATAAAGAGAGAAAAATCATTTGGGCTTCTAATTTCAGAATGTTTTGGTCCATTATGTAGTTAAAGGTTTACACCAGCAGTTCAGTTCCAAGGACCTGTGGCAGAGGCTAGTTCCCATAAGGCAGACCAAGAAGCCGAGAACAAGGCAGGAAGTCGACCTGGCTGTAAGAAAAGCCAGGTCGAAGTGACTTACTTCTACCAGCAAGAACTTTTCGTCTAAATTTTCATATCTTCCCAAAAGAAAGACAGGAGATGGAGGAAAAACTTTAAAATGTAAGTTTTAGGGCATGTTTAATAATCAAATCATAAAATGTGCTATATGCTTTAAATGATTTAATTTCAGGTAGATGGCACCCTGGTCGCTGAACAAGAAGTATTTGTATCTAACAATTGAAAGGGACTTATTGAGATCTTTTAAATTTTCATATATGATTCAGAGAGGAAGACATGATTTACAAAAGCAGTATTTTTCTCCATTAACCAGCCCTAAGATAAAGCAGTGGGACTTCAGAGGAAGAAGTGGGTACTGGAGAGAGTATTCACCTCTTTACTTTCAAGAAAAAAAATCAGACTTCTCATTTCAATTTGTATTAGACCTGAGCCACTCCTCTTTTTCTTACCATAAAATAATACCAGTCCAATTTTGGATGTATCTCTATTGCTGAGACTACATAGCTCTTGGCGAATGACTGCAGTCCAAATATGTAACAAAATCATAATAAAATACAAAACAAGGAAATCATTAGAATTGCAATAGGATATAATTTAAAATTTGTATTCCAGTGCTTTGGGGAAGAAACTTATGTATATTATAGCAATGATGAATGATTAAATTAGATTCTTGATAAGCAATGCATAAACATTTTTCTCAGTGATACATTAGTTTAACAAATGGCTGTTCTTGTTTTCTTTCTAAATCATTCATTAAATACTTTTTTTGTAGTTGCTTTAAGTTTTACACAGTCCAACCTTTAAAAGAAGCTTAACTGTTGAGCATGACATTTTAAAGCAATGGATGGTTTTGTAAAGCCTGGTAAATTCCTCCAGATTCCTCAATTAATAAGTGACAACATGCCTTCATGATGATTTAAGCCCTTTAGTAACTGTGTCATCCTTTCAAATACTGTTTTTCAGGTACAAAATACAAAGATGTTCATAGTAAAAATTTATATAAAGTTTTATTTAGAGACACTTTTACAGGCATACACATTAGTAATATGCAAGACCCTAACTACTTCAGTTTCAAGTCCTTCAGAGCCAGGGATGGAGAGAGGGCTCAGTGGATAAGAGCACAGGGTGCTCTTCCAGGGGACGTGAGTTCAATACCCACCAACCACATGGTAATTCACAACCATCTCCAATGAAATACAGTGCCCTCTTCTGGTGTTCATATGTATATACAGACAAAGCACTCACATTTAAATATATATAAATAACTAAATCTTTTAAAATAAATAAGTCCTACAGATCTGACCCTCTCATGCTACATAATACCACCCCCCCCCTTTAGCAACCCTTTTAAATTGTGATCTTGGGCCGGGCGGTGGTGGCGCATGCCTTTAATCCCAGCACTCGGGAGGCAGAGGCAGGCGGATCTCTGTGAGTTCGAGACCAGCCTGGTCTACAGA
>NC_022035.1:14226865-14268811 GCF_000317375.1 Microtus ochrogaster | reverse complement strand
AAAAAAAAAAAAAATGTGATCTTGGCCTCATAGAGTAAATGAATGCAGTAGTTTTGATAACCTTGATAGATTTGGTGATACAATGCTTTCTGAATGCAGAATTCAAAAAATAATTCAAAATCAAGCATGAAGTGAATCTGAGGTGTTTCTGTGTAATCTATCTCATGTTGCTGCACACAAAATGCTAAACTGGTTTTGAACTCAGCATGTACAATTTACATGACACCTGCCACGAAGCCACACACTGTGCTAAACACACTTCTGCCACTATGTAAATATATTCTATACATAAGCACTGCTGATTATAAGTCCAAAACATTGACCTTCTCTGAAAAAGAAAGGTAAGTCTACATTCTACAGCATCAAAAGGTCATCCAAATTGTTATTATTTATTCAAAAATGAAAAGTTACATTGATCTTAATATTCATCCAAACTAAAGGAATATACCTTCTCAGCACCTCATGAAACTTCTCAAAAAATGACCACATAGTCAGTAACAAAACAACCCTCAGCAAATACAAAAAATTTGAAATAATCTAGAGTATCTTATCAGATCACCATGGCTTAAAACTAGAAGTTAACAGCAATACTAATTCCAGAAAGCGCACAAACACATGCACACTAAACAATGCTCACATTAATTATCAATGGGTCAAGGAAGAAATAAAGAGACAAATTAAAGACTTCCTAAAATTCAATGAAAATGACCACACAACATTTCCAAATTTATGGGACACAATGAAAGCAATGTTAAGAGAAATACTGAGTGCAGAGGTTTGTTTGTCATTAATCTGACCCCCTGGCTATATATTACCTCCAAATTTTTTAAAAATTTTGTTTTAGAAATAGTACCTATCCCTTCTATTTTTAAATTCTGAAGACTTGTTATTCTTTTCATTCACAAACAATAGCAACAATAAAAACTGTAACTATAGCTTACTTTTCTGTCATTTAAAGAGCATTTGAAAATGTAAAATTCCAAATATCTGTAATTAATTAACTACCTTGAAACAGAAGACACAGTGATTAAGTAAATATCAATCTTTCCTCCTCAAAAAATGTTTTTTTTTGACAAATGTGTGCATCTCTATAAAAATCTAAACCATTTTATGCAGATTTTTTTTCAGGTGAAAATTAAGTAATTATAAGAAACTTGGAGATAAAAAAGGGGTCATTTACCTTTAGGGAAAAATAAGATGAAAAAGGCACATATGGAGAACTGATCTTGCATATTAAAACTTAATTAAAGTTCTAAATTGGCATCGAAATGTGCCAGCTATACAAAATAAGATACTGTGTAGATGTGCATTACTTTAATGAACTTGTTCGTTAAAGAAGTCAAATGATTCTTTCTATGTCCTGGGGATATGTTATTTGCAAATAACAGACACTCTAGTAAAAAATAGAGAAAATAGAGTTTGTTAGTTGATACAGAAAGTCTATATGGCTTAGAATGCAAAATATTATAAATGCATGGGGAAGTATCTGAATCTTATGAGACAAGATTAAAGACCAAAGTTTTACATGTCTAGCTTGATCCAGAATAATTCCAAAGCACAATTAGCTTCCTTTGTCCAGGCATTTTGTTCTCACAATTCTGAGCAGCACTTCTCAATCTGTGAATCACAACCCCTTTTGAGATCACACTGCCCTTTCACAGGGGTCACATATCAGGTATCCTGCAAATTAAATATTTACATTATGGTTTATTTTAAGTGTATGAATATCTTTCTGCATGCATGTCTGTACACCACATATGTGCAGTGCTCTCAGAAACTGGAAGAGGGTGTCAAATCTCCTGAGATTGGAGTACCAAATGTTTATGAGTTACCCTGTGGATGCTGGAAACTGTACCTGTGTCCTCTGCAAAAGTAGCCAGCACTATTGACCACTGAGCAATCTGTTCAGCTACAATATTACAATTAATATCTGTAGCAAAGTTACAGTAATGAAGTAACAAGAAAATACTTTTTTGGTTGGGGGTCACCACAACATGAGTAACTGCCATCAAAGAGTCACAACATTGGGAATTGAGAACAGCTGATTTAGTGGAAATGACATCAAACTGTCATGAGACTATAACAGTCTTCCAATATATCCCTAAAGACATGTTAGACCAGAAGTGTATTTTTATAAACTTAGATAGGGACGGGGATCTTAAAGTGCATCAATTCTATAGTTTCCATAATGGAATCACAACATCTCTGAAAAGTAACAAAAACATTTGGGGACTAGTAAGACTAACAACAAATAAACGTCCCAGGGCTGGTTGCTAGCATGGAGACCAACCAGGCATCCTGTACTCTGAGTTACATCTTTTCATCGCTGGGACTGCTGAGGTGGTGGTGTTGAAAAAAGTTCTGCTTGAGGAAAAAAGCCCAAGTCTCAGAGTCTAGGTCCCGTCATTCACTTTTAATTGATGCTTGAGAAGAGTTTAAATAACTTTCTCCATTTAACTCCAATACCAAGTAACAGAACCATTTATATATTGACAAATAACCGTCGACCAGTATCTTGCTTTCCCTTCAAGTGGAGTTTTATCTTCCTCAGGTAGGTCACCTGCCCCATCTCAGGGGTTTACTGAAATTCAGTTTCCCGATCTCACCCTGAACTACTGAGTCAGGATGGCTAGATATGAATCCTGAGAATTAACACATGAAAGACGACTTTTTTGTAGATTTGTAGATTTTGTAGACTTTTTTGTAAGATCTAGTTAAATTTATCAGACAAATTCTCAACATTTTAAAATTTAATCTAACTTTTATAGAAACCAGAGTTACTTTAAGTAGTCTCACTTCAGTAAATCTCCCAATTTCATGCGATGTGTATATTTATTATTCTTACTTTATAATGAATGAATACATGTTAGGTTTCACGTAAATATACACATTCCTATAAGCCTTTCATGCTACCAAGTGTTCAACAAGGTACATCTAGTTCGCAACCAAATATTCTTGAAAATGATCCATGATAGTTAATATCATGTAGCTTATTGACTTATGTATTTACAGGTAAACTTTTTTTTCTTTTTTTCTTTTTTTTTATTGAGCTATATAATTTTCTCTGTTCTGCTCCCTTCTGCTCTCCTTCCCTTCTACCCTCTTTCATGATCCCCATGAAGATCTTGTCTTTCTATACTTCCCATGTACCTCAGATCCATGTATGTCTCTCTTATGGTTCTCTTTATGTTTTAAGTTCTCTGAGGTTGTGAATTTTAAGCTGGATTTTCTTTGCTTTATATCTAAAAGCCACTTATGAGTGAGTACATATTATATTGGTTTTTGCTGGATCTGGGTTACTTCACTCAGTATGGTGTTTTCTAGATCCATCCATTTGCCTGCAAGTTTCAAGATGCCATTTTCTTTTTTTGCACAGTGTAGTACTCCATTATGTAAATATGCCACATTTTTCTTATCCATTCTGTAATTGAAGGGCATTTAGGTTATTTCTAGGTTCTGTCTATTACAAATAATGCCACTATGAACATAGTTGAGAACAAATCCTTGTGAGATGATTGAGTGTCCTTTGAGTATATACCCAAAAGTGGTACTATGGGGTCCAGAGGTAAAATAGAAAATGAAAACATATCAACAAATGGTGCTGGCATAACATAATATCAACATATAGAAGAATGAAAATAGCTCCATAACTATCACCATGCACAAACTTAAGTCCAAGTGGATCAAAGATCTCAAAATAAAACCAACCACAATGAACTTCATAGAAGAGAAATGAAAGTACATAGAACACACTGGCACAGGAGACCACTTCTAAATATAACCCCAGGAGCACAGTAGCATGCTAGGAGCAACAATTAACAAATGGGACCGCTTGAAATTGAGAAGCTTCTGTAAAGCAAAGGATATGGTCAACAAGACAAAATGGGAGCCTACGGAATGAGAAAAGATTTTCACAAACTCCACATTGGACAGAGGGTTGATTTGCAAAATAGTCAAAGACCTCAAGATATTAACTGGTCATCTAAATAACAAATAACCCAATAAAAAATGGGGTACAGACTTAAAAAGAAAACTCTCAACAGAAGAATCTAAAATGGCTGAAAGACACTTAAGAAATTGCTCAACATCCTTAGTCATCAGAGAAATGCAAATCTCAACAACTTTGAGATTCCATCTTACACCTGTCAGAATGACCAAGATCAAAAACACTGAACAGTTTATGCTGGAGAGGATGTGAGATAAAAGGAACACTCTTCATTTCTGGTAAGAGTGCAAACTGGTACAGCCCCTTTGGAAATCAGTATGGCCATTTATCAGAAAATAGGTAAACTTTTCATTTAAAATATTATTTTTAATTTTTAAAAAATTATTTTATTGCTTTTAAAGTTTGTGCACTTTAAATGTGTATTTGTCTGTGTGGCATCTGTGTGTGAGGATACATGCAAAGGTCAAAGGACAGTGTCAATTCCCATGGAATTAGAGCTACATATGTTTGCAAGCTACCTGAAAAGATAGTAATGAACTCAGTTTCTCTATAAGACTCTTAAGCACTGATCTGATTCTCCAACACCCATTTCTATTTTTTTATAAGATTACAGGCCCACAGCACATTTGTGGTATGTTATTTCATAGGAGAAACTAAGTATAGCAACCTGTGATGTGAACCAGAGAGGGCTAGTTTATCCAATGAATGAGTCAAAAAGGCCTGGACTCAAACCCCTTGGGTAAGCAATAAATTTCATCTTTTCCAATGGAGATCATTTATCACATATCTTGGTACCAAAAGGTTAAATCATACCACCTTCTAAGAATGTTTACAATACTGTTTCTTTTTTTATTTGACTAAAATAAAGTATATATTCATATAATTTATTATCTTTTATTTCCACAAACTTAATAATTTTCAGGAGTTTCATGAAATCTTTTCAAAAAATAGTCAGTGGTGACCTAATACATGCTTTCAAAAGGATCCATAAGAAGTTCTGTATTAAAAATATGTAAGTTCTAAACCAATGCTATTTAATAAGAAGACTTCTTTGCTAACCATCTGTATGACATACAAGAACATATATATCAGATAAATGGAAATGTATGGCTTTCAAAACATGCCTGATCACTTGTACTGGAGGATGACTTTTAACTGACCAATTCCTTGAATTCTTTATGCTAGAGGCTCTTATTTGGTAAAATGGAACAACACCCAGGAATTTCAGTAACTGTAGAAAGACATCTGATAACCCCACACCTGCATAACACAAACACTCCTACCAAAAAGTAACCAGAGTTAACAACCACTGGTTATTAATATTGGTTAATATCAATGAACTCAATTCACCTATAAAAAGACACAGGCTAAGAAAATGGATACAAAAACAGGGTCCAACATTCTGCTGTTTACAAGAAACACACCTCAACCTCAAAGACAGACACTACTTCAATGTAAGAAAATGTGAAAAGGTTTTCCAATGAAATGGACCTAAGAAACAAGCAGGTGTGGCTATCCTAATATCTAACAAAATTGATTTCAAACTAAAATCAATCAGAAGAGATTGAAAAGGACACTTTATACTCATAACAGGAACAATTCATTAAGATGAAGCCTCAGTACTAAATATCTATGCCCTAATACAAGATCAACCACATATGTAAAAAAAATTACTAAAACTTAAATCACACATTAATAGTAGGAAATTTCAACACTCTTCTCTTGCCAATGGATAGGTCAAGCAATCAGAAACTTAACAGAGAAATATGAGAACTAACAGATGTAATGAATCAAATGGACTTAACAAACATCTATAGAACATTCCACCTAAACAAAAAAAAATATACTTTCTTCTTAGCATCTCATGGAACCTTCTCTAAAGTTGATCACATACATGGTAACAAAGCAAGCATCCACAGATACAAAAAAAATTGGAGTAACCACCTGTGCCTTATGGGATCACCATGAAGTAAAGTTAAAATTTAACAATACTACTTTCAGTAAGCCTACAAACTCATGGAAACTGAACAGTCAACTACTGAAACACCCCTGGGTCAAGAAAGAAATAAAAAAGGAAATTAAAGTCTTCTTTGAATTTAATGAAAATGAAGGCACATCATATCTAAACTTATGGGACACTATGATAGCAGTGCTAAGAGGGAAGTTCATAGAACTAAGTGCACACATAAAGAAAATGGAGAAAGCTCACATTAGCAACTTAACAGCACACCTGAAAGCTCTAGAAAAAAAGAAGACTCCCAGGAGGAGTAGAAGACTGGAAATAATCAAACTGAGGGCTGAAATCAACAAACTAGAAGCTGTCATCAAAAAAACCCCAAACAAATAAAGCCTAGGGCCAGATGATTTTAGTGCAAAATTCTACAAGAACTTTCAAGAAAAGCTAATATCTATACTCCTAGAAGTATTACTCAAAATGGAAACAGAAGGGTCATTGCCAAACCTTTTTTATGAGGCTACAGTTACCCTGATACCAAAACCAAACACAGACTCAACCTAGAAGGAGAATTACAGACAAATCTCACTCATGAACATGGATGCAAAAATTTTCAATAAAATTCTGGCAAACTGGATCCAAGAACACATCAAAAAATCATCCATTATGATCAAGTAGGCTTTATCCCAGAAATACAGGGCTGGTTCAACATATGAAAATCTATCAATGAAATCCATCATATGAATAAACTTAAAGAAAAAACATATGATCATTTTATTAGATGCTAAAAAAGCATTTGACAAAATTCAACACCCCTTCATGATAAAGGTCTTGGAGAGATTAGGGATACAAGAATTATATCTAAATATAATAAAAGCAATACACAGCAAGCTGACAGCTAACATCAAATTAAATTGAGAAAAACTCAAAGTGATTCCACTAAAATTAGGAAAAGACAAGGCTGTCTACTATTTACATATCTCTTCAACATAGTTCTTAAAGTTTTAAGAATAGCAATAAGACAACATAAGGAGATCAAGGGGATTCAAATTGGAAAGGAAGAAGTCAAATTTTTGGTATTTGAAGATGATGTGATAGTGTACGTAAGTGACTCCAAAAACTCTACTAGAGAACTCCTACAGTTGATAAATACCTTCTGTGATGTGGCAGGATACAAGATCAACTTAAAAAAATCAGTAGCCCTCTCATACACAAAGGATAAAGAAGCTGGGGGGGGGGGCAATCAGAGAGCATTACCTTTCACAATAGCCACAAATCACATAAAATATCTTGGGTAACACTAACCAAGGAAGTGAAAGACCTATTTGGCAAGAACTTGAAGTCTTTAAAGAAAGAAATTAAAGAATACACCAGAAAATGGAAAGATCTCTCATGTTCTTGGATAGAAATGAGCAGCATAATAAAAATGGCAATCCTACCAGTAGCAATGTAAACATTGAATGCATCCCCATCGAAATCCCAGGACAGTTCTTCACAGACCTTGAAACAACAGTAGTCAACTTCATAGGGAAAAACAAAAACCCAGGATAACCCAAACAATCCCATACCATAAAGGAACTTTCAAGGCATCACTATCCCTGACATTAAGCTCTATTACAGAGCTATGGTAATGAAAACAGCGTGGTATTGGCATAAAAACAGAGATGTTGACCAATGGAAGCACATTGAAAACCCTGATGTTAATGCACACAACCATGAACACTTAATTTTTGACAAAGAAGCTAAAACTATGCAATGGAAACAAAAAAAAGCATCTTCAACAAATGGTGCTGGCAAAACTGGATGTCAACCTTTAGAAGAATGAAAATAGATCCATATCTATCACCATGCACAAAAGTCAAGTCTAAATGGATTAAAGACCTCAATATAAATCTGATCACACTGAACCTGACAAAAGAGAAATTCGGAAGCAGCCTGTAATGCATGGGCACAAGAGACCACTTCCTTAATATAAACACAGACAATAAGAGCAACAATAAATAAATGGGACTTCCCAAAACTGAAAGGATTCTGTAAAGCAAGGACATGGTCAATAAGACAAAAGGCAGCCTACTGAATGGGAAAAGATCTTCACCAACCCCACATCAGACAAAAGACTGATCTACAAAATATATCAAGAACTCAAGAATTTAGACATTAAAATTCTAAATATCTCAATTAAAAATGGGGTACTGAACGAAACAGAGAATTCTCAACAGATTTCAAATGCCTAAAAGATAATTAAGGACATGTTAATCTTCCTTAGCTATCAGGGAAATGCAAATCAAAACAACTCTGAGATACCATCTTACACCTGTCAAATGGCTAAGATGAAAAACACCAATGATAGCTTTTGCTGGAAAGGATGTGGAATAAGGGGAACACTCATCCATTGCTGATGGGAACGCAAATTTGTGCAACCACTATAGAAATCAGTATGAAGGTTTCTCAGAAAACTGGGAGTCAACCTATCTCTGGACCCAGCAATACCACTCTTGGCAATATACTCAAAAGATGCTCAATCATACTACAAAAGAATTTGTTCAACTATGTCATAGCAGCATTATTTGTAATAGCCAGAATTTGGAAACAACCTAGATGCTCATCAACTGAAGAATGGATAAAGAAAGTGTGGCACATTTACACACTTACATTACGTATATTACTTAGCAGTAAAAATCAATGACATCGTGAATTTTGCATGCAAATGGAAGAAATTAGAAAACACTCTCCTGAGTGAGTTAACAAAGACCCAAAAACATGAGATGGTATGTATCACTCATAAGTAGATACTAGCCATAAACAAAAGACATTGAGCCTATAGTTCATGATCCTATAGAAGCTAAGTAAAAAGGTGAACCCCCCCCAAAAAAAACATAAATAGGCCCACCATGGATTCTGAAACAGACAAGATTGACTGAAAAAATTGGAAGCATAGGGGCAGGGGGTAAAAAGAAGGGGAGAAGGAAAGGTTGAGGAGAACTTGAGGGAATGGGATAGTTGAGATGGAGGAAAGACAGATATGAGAGCAAGGAAAGAGATATCTTGATTGAGGGAGCCATTACAGGGTTAGCAGAAATCTGGCTCTAGAGAAATTCCCAGGAATCCACAAGATTTACCCTAGCTAAGACCTGAAGCAATAGAGAAAGTGTGCCTGAACTGGCCTTGCCCTGTAGTCAGACTGATCATTATCTTAAATATCACCATAGAACCTTCATCAAACAACTGATGGAAACAGAGGCAAAGACCCACATCAGAGTGCTGGACTGATCTCCCAAGGTCCAGTTGAAGAGTGGAAGGAGTGAGAGTATGAGCAAGGAGGTCAAGAGCATGAGGGGTTCATCCACAGAGACTGTTTACCTGAGCTAATGGGAGCTCACCAACTCCAGCTGGACTGAGAGTGAATGAGCATGGGATCAAACTACTCCCTCTGAATGTTGTTGACAGTTGGAGGAGACTGAGGGGCCACTGGCAGTGGCACTAGAATTGGTCTCTACTGCATGTACTGGATTTTGAAGATCCTATTTTCTTTTGATGTAAACCTTGCTAACCTAGATGTAGTAGGGAAGGGGTGCCTTGCCCTCTCTTAGGATTAGCCAGAGGGAGGGACTGGAGGGTGTTTGGAGGGAGTGGGAGAAGGGGAAGAAATGGGAATTTGGATTGGTGTTTTTTAAAGCAATAAAATAATGAAAAATAAAATAAAAGTGACCAAATGATGCCGAATGTTCCTCAGATGTGGTAAAGAATTGCCCACATGACATGCAGTACATGTCCAAAGATGTACATGCAGTACATCTTTCCAAACTTTCTATTTTTATTCTTGACACAATTTTTTGTTGAGAGTATACCACTATGAAAGCTCTTATTATATGTTTATAATCACATTTTCTTCTCTCAGTCATGCTTGACAACAAAATCAAGGCATATTGAATAATTCTGAACACAGACAATTGAAATTCTTAAGGGTTAGTGCTAGAAAATGTCATTCTTAATGACCTTAGGAAGGAATATTTTAAAGTCATGTGTCGTAGTCTGTGTTTTTAATCCCAAATGAGCAGAAAAATCATCTTGTTTTCAAGGAACAGCTGTGTTAATGACAAGAGCACAGCCAGCATGAGCGATATAGAGATGATCCCATCTCTACTGTAATCCACAGTGAAAAAGACAAGTGGGATTTTTTTGTTTTTAATACAATGTTCTGTATAATTTAAGCATATTATTTAACCTCACTGAGGTAACTTTAAGGCATGGGGCACAATATTCTATAATGAACCCTACTTATTTTCTATCATGTGGCAATGCAAGATGAATTTCTAAATCAAATTCAATACCATCTTTTTTCTTTTATCATGTACAAGATTAAATATTAATTAGAATTTTTTTATTGAGTATACAGTGACCTCAATATACTTACAGAGAAGGGCAATTACTAGCAAAGACAAAGAGGATTGATGAGTAGTGCAATAAGGATAAGACAGAGGAATGCAAGGCAAAAATATAATTAACTATATTCCATACATGCTTAGATGAAAGATCACACTGGAATTCATGATTTGATTTTGCTCATTAATATCAATAATTAATCTTAATAAAACATTCTCCTTAGGGGTATCAGTCTCTCCACTGTCAAAGATGAATGAACTTTTGGGGTGTGTGTGTGTGTGTGTGTGCTATCTCTGTATATTTTAAAACAAATAATGATAGTTAATCCTCCCTGTCAACTTGGCAGTATTTAGAATCAACCTAATCAACCTAGAAAGTAAATCTTGTACTTAAGGGCCTTTCCAAAGAAGTTTAATTGGAACAAGAAGGTCTACTCTAAATGTTGGTGGTACCGTAGGATGGCCTGGAATTCTGGATAGAATAAAAAGAAGTAATAACTACAAAACAAGTATTCATCTCTGTACTTCCTCCTTATCATGTGATAATGTGAGCAGTTGCTTTAAGCTCTCTTTTCTATGCATTATCCACTATGATGACCTGGCACGTAGTTGAGAAAGGTTAACCTGTGGGGCATGAATGAGAAGCCCCTCATGCTAGAATCTGGATGAAGTGTCTTGTCAGAAAGCAATAAATATGAATTTCACCGCAATTAACAACTGTTTATGACCAGCAGAATGGTGCAATGAGTAAAAACACTTGTCATAAAAACTCGACAACTTGAGTTCGAGCAGTGGAACTAATATAAATATGGTAGAAGAGAACTAACTACACAGGGTTGTGCTCTGTGGCATTCATGGCCACCTACACACGTCATAATTTCACCCAATACTAACAAATTAAAATTTAAAAAGTAACTACACAGTTAATAGTCTTTATTCCTTTCAAACTTTAACCAGTAATTTTCTTTTTTTTTTTTAATTTTCTAAGAATTTCACCAGAAGTCACATTTATAGGAAAAGGCAATGAACTATATCCTTTTTCTGATCTAATGTTTCCTGGTTACCTTACCCAAGTCCAAAGTTACTTCATATATCTTCCTATTGATACTGAAAAGGATAACACACAACGAACATTTTATTTTTAGAAAAATTTTGGAGATGTGACTTGAAAGCCTCCAAGAGAACACACACAGACACACACACATATATATGTATATATGTATACATACATGGTTGACATATACATGTCAAACCTGAAGAGCCATGTGCATGCTCTCACATGTATCATATTTTTCTCTGTGCTCTTCTCATTTTTCATCCCTCCTGCTTAAGCCAATAGTAAAATTTTTTAAATTCAAATTTCCAAATCTCCTTTGTCATGCCAGGTAACCATGAAATTCTTTTCAACAATGTCAGGAATCCCAGTTTGATTTGCATCTGGGTCCTTGACAGTCTGAGGAACTTCTTTGGCACCTAAGGATGGTGGTAGCATGGAGCTCAGGAAATCCATCCAGCTCTGGGGTCCTAACCACTGCGCTGCTTTCTACTAATCGGGATCAAGTCTCCAGGATCTCGGCTCTTGTGTAAAATTAGAGCTGTCTCTGTTTTCACTTTTTAAATCAAGTCTCAGTTTTGTGAGTGAGTGTGTATCTACGTGTGTATGCTATTTTCCTTTAAAATTTTGTAGATAACCGAGATAGAAAAATCAGATAAATGGAAAAATTAGCATATTATTTTAAAATGACTAACATATTAATTAGTATAACTTCCAACAAGTAGATGAAGCAGTACCAAGTAAGACTTTGTGTTTTGGGTTTATGTCATTTGAGCTGAGTTCTCCTTCTGAGAACCTAATTACATCATTTTGTTGAGCTTAAGCTTCTGAAGATACTGTGCTTTTGAGTATAAGAAAATTATAATGAAACTTCTGAAACATTTCTTAAACTAAAAATGATGTATTAAATATACATTTACCACTTCATATCAAATTATTACAAAATTGATGGATTAAACAACACATTTGTCACAAAATAGAGCCTGTAGGTGAGAAGCCTAGCTCTTGCTTAGTCAGCTTCTTTCTTTAGTTTTCAAGATGACTGCATTAACATGACACAAAAAGTTGATGGCCCACCGAATACCAGAATGGGGAAGTTTCTGCATTCTGTCTATGATTGTTTCAGCTTTACTTTTCACAACTGTCAGGTGTACAGAAGTTTGCTTCTTTCACTAACATAATGTGTTGAGATTCTTCACTGCCAATTTACTTACATCATAAAATTGTGCTATCTTTTATGGACATACCATTTCTGTTAATCCTTTCAAACTGCTATTTGGAATGCTTCCTTTGAGGGTTGTTATACAGGATCTATGTAATGAATATGTAGCTTCTCTGTGGACAGTTTTTTCATTTCTCTATGGCAAGTATTTTTTTTGAAGAATGTTTGCATAAATTTTCTGTGACTTTGGTTAACAATTGTTTCATTGCATGATTCCGATCTAGTGCCAGCAGAAATCAAGCCCTTATTAGAGGAAACATCCACCATGATATTCTGCTGCCATGAATTTGGTTTTCATGGCTTAGTTTTTTTTTTTTTTTTGATTAAAAGTGATTCATATGTAGAATTGGAATGAAAAAGTTATATTGTTGGTAGAAATAACTTCCACATAAATGTGAAAACATTTCTTCCTTCGAAGCAGAGTAAATGTTCTGCAGCATTAAAATCAGCTGATTTAAGGCAGAGACAGTAGGAATATTGAACACATAGAAAATTAACCAATAGAGATTATACATTAGTACAAGTCATATTGAGATGGAATATTAAATTACATTCAGTTTTCTTATTTGCAATAGTATTAAAATGATTTTGTATCAAAGATTGAAAAACACATTACTGATAAGAAAACTTTCTTTACTGTTTGAATTAAGTGGTAGAGATTAGAATAAGATTTTATTAAATTAAACTTCAATGATTCAGACCTTAGAAGAATCTAGACAAGGATTAAAATGTAGTTTAAATTCAGAGTATTTATTATGAAAAGGGTTTTAAATATAAATGCACTATTATATTTAAAATGATTATTGCCTGAATGTTTGTGTCTCCCCAAAAGCTATGTTTGTATCCTGTCCCACTGCAAAGCAGCAGTTGAAAGAAGAACCTTTAGATAACAAGGAGATAATGAGATTCCAATGGGTAATATGGCTTCCCATGAGAGGATGAATGACCCTTTAAGGAAAACAAAGTGAGTCTTTGAATCTCTCTCTCTCTCTCTCTCTCTCTCTCTCTCTCTCTCTCTCTCTCTCTCTCTCTCCTATGTTAAGACATGGGCAAGACTATTACCAAAAACATAACAATGGGGATTTCAGATTTCACTAGAAGTTGTACTTGCTACTCTCTTTATCTGGACTCAAGTGACTATCCTCATATTTGCATGTTTATGTGTCCCTTTGGAGGTCAGATGTTGGCTATCTGTGTTGCTCTGGGTTTTAGTTTTCAGGCAGTGTCCACCACTGAACTTGGAACTCTCCTATGTTACTAACCCATCTGGTCATCAAATCATGGGCATTAACGAACCCACCTTCCTACTATTCTCACTTTGGGAATAATAGGGAAATCCATAACCCCTTCTTCTTATATGGATTTAGAGGTCAAGGTCAGGTCCCTTTTTGCATGTTCAAACACTTTGTCAACACTGTCATCTCTCTAGTCTGATCTGGTCATAAAATTTTATGTAATATTGAAAATTATTTACTTACTCCAATCAAGACCAGATATGAACTCAAATGGTTTACACTCACTCTCTTTTATGTCCTCTCTGAGCATATTCATAATATGACCATCAGCCCTGTAATGACATGATTGTAGCTGCTCCTGTTCTTACCTCAGCTTCATTCACTGGAGACTCCAACTCTTGGTATAGACTCAGGTTTCCCCTAAAAATTTCAACCTTGTTTCTCCTGATTATTCTTTTTTTTTCCTACAACTAACTTTTAGGAGCTATCCTTCCTACCACATCTCCAGCTCCCTTAGAACCCTGCTTCTTGCTGTGAACAGGATCCCCTTGTCCTAGCTACTTTTTCTTAGCCTGTCTCCATTTCTTTCTGCCACCTGCTGACTTGCAGAAACATTCTCTAACAGAGAATCCACAACTGTCACTTCCCTAATTTTAAGAGAAGTCTACAGAAGTAAAGGTATAGATCATCAAACAAAGGTAAGACTAGATATCAATATTCAGAATTACCTCAATCATGCTAAACTCAGATGACTAGACACAAGCCGCCAAATACAAACATTAACAGTCAAGACAATGTGTCACCACCAGAACCCAGGAATTAAACCTCACCAACAGAGTACAAGACATAGAAGACAGAAAATTTCAGGCACTGAAGACAAGGCAGAATAAATAGTTACCTAAGACAAATAAAATGTTAATAAAAAAGGTACAAACTATCTAGAAAATCTGAAACACTATAAAAATACCAAATAAAGAAATCATAATACTAGAAGAAAGATAAGAAACGTAGATCAAAGGCAAAGAAAAAATATTTTAAACAAAATTATAGAAGAAAATTTCCCCAACCCAAAGAAGGAGGTGCCTATAAAGGTATAAAAAGCATACAGAACAACAAATAGAGTGGATTAGAAAGGAAATTGCCCACAACACAGGATGATGAAAATATTAACTGTGCAGAGTAAAGAAAGAATAATGAAAGCTATAAGTAAAAAATGACCAAGTATCTCATTGGAGAGTCTAGAAAGGAGGAGGGCCTAGTAGATATTCTACAAAGGAGGGTATCCAAGGCTACACTATTCAGCAAAAGTACAAGTCACATAAAAAAAAAACATTGCACAATTAAAACTAAATCTATCAGTCCAGTTCTCCATAAGGATATAGAAATAAAACTTTAATTTCTTCAAATTCACCATACCCAGGAAATAAACAATAACACACCAACACTTCAAAAGAAGGGTAAACTCTCACACCATAACAGTGAAATAACAAGTCTCAAAAAATACTACTTATTGATGACTTTCCATATCAATTGTCTTAAATTAAACAAAACATAGATCAACAAATTGAATTAAAATATAGGATCTGTTTATTGCTTTATTCAAGAAACGTACCTTACCTCAAGGAAAGACATAATCACATGAAGAAAGATTGGAAATATATATTCCTAGCAAATGGAATTAAGAAGCAATCTGGTTAAGTCACATTGACTATTAATATAGTTGGAGACATTAATAACATACTCTTACCAATATATTGGTCTTCCAGACAAATATATTGAAGAGAAATTCTGTAGCTAAATGTCATCATAAATCAAAGGAAACTAGCAGATATTTACAGGACGTTTTACCTAAACATACACACACACACACACACACACACACACACACACACACACACACACACACAAATGCCTTCTTTTCATAACCTCAAGAAACTTACTTTAAAACTGACCACAGAAACAAAGCAAGTCTATATAAATACGAGAAAATTGAAATCTGACCACCAGGGTTTAAAGTTGGTACCATCCTCTAGGCAGTACAGAAATATATTGCAACCAGTACATTCAAGAAAATACTCACATATGTAAAATTACCATCTCTTTTTTAAATTTGTTTTTTAAAGAACTGAAGCAAAAGGACTATATTATGAGAATTAAAATGTCCTTTTTTCATTTTCCTTTTACCTTTTATTGAGTGAAAAATGGTTTTCTTTTCTTGTACAATATATTCTGATTTCAGTTTTCCTTTCCTTTATTTCTCCCAGTTATCTCTCACAACACCTCCAATCCAGATTTAATCCTTTTCTGTATCTCATTAAAAATAACAAGTAACCAAACATAAGAAATAAAATATATTAAATTGAAACAAAGTTTTCATATTGAAGTTGGTCCTGGTAACATAACCAGGAGGAAAAGGGTCCTAAGAGCAAGCATAAGAGTCAAAGACCAATCTGCTCAAGAGTACCATAAAAATAAAACTGACTCTTATACTCTTCACTACATGTCTTCCACATGGTTCCTTGAGCTCTGAGAGGCAAGATGTCTTGAGGGTTTTGTTGTTGTTGTTGTTGTTGTTGTTGTTGTTGTTTTTGCTGTATAGAGATAATATGACCATGGCAACTCTTATGATCAAAATATTTAATTGAGTTAATGGCTTACAGTTTCAGTGGTTCAGTATATTATTTTCGTGACCTGAAGCAAAACAGCCTGCATGTAGATATGGTACTGGCTACATTTTGAACAGAAGGCAGTAGAGAGCTGACTAGCTGTCACACAGGGGGAACCTTGAACAAAAGAGACCTCAAGTGCAAGCCGACAGAGACACAAGGTACCCTAACAAGGCCACACAAAATAGGGCCACTCCTTTTGGTGACCGTTTTCTTTCTAACCACAACATGGTATTTGATGGAGACATTCTATTAAAAGCTGTGTGTTCCAAGGACTCTCTCTCTCTCTTTCTACCTGTTATATCTGACTGTGGGTCTCTCCATCTGTTGCCATCTGCTACAAGAGGAAACTTTTTTGATGAGGATTCATTTAGGCTCTGATTTATGAGTAAACAGATTATCATTAGAAGTCCATTTAATTGATGCTTTTCTTTTTATATATCAGTAATGATTTGTTTCACCCGAGGTCTTGGTTACCAAACAGTGGGGAGTA
Organism: Microtus ochrogaster; assembly: GCF_000317375.1. Lineage (NCBI taxonomy): Eukaryota > Metazoa > Chordata > Mammalia > Rodentia > Cricetidae > Microtus > Microtus ochrogaster. The sequence continues at coordinate 14,251,859 of NC_022035.1, read as the reverse complement.
TGGGTATCATCTCATGGAGTGGACCTCAAGTCAAATCAGACATTACAACTTCTGTACCACCATTGCCCTATCATATTTTGAAGGCAGAAAGGAATTATAAGTCAAAGTATTTGTGTTTTCATTGGTGTTTCTTTTCTGGTAGCCTGCAAATTACCTTCCATACCAAAGAAGTAGAATGTATGAATGGAGGTTCCATATAGGCCCTTGCTTGACCTCTCCATGTACAATGACCTCTGTGGGTGTTGTCCTAGACAATGAGGTCCTGCTGTTAGTTTTCAGAGAGCAACCCATTGTCTTCACAACAACTTGGGTTTGGGGGGGATTTTTTCTGGACCTGTGCCATATATTTTCAAATTGAGAATACTTGACATTTTGTAGTGCATTATTTTCTTTTTTTTTATTTTTTGGTTTTTTCGAGACAGGGTTTCTCTGTGGCTTTGGAGCCTGTCCTGGAACTAGCTCTGTAGACCAGGCTGGTCTCGAACTCTTTCTTTTTTTTTTTTTATTTTTTGGTTGTGCATTATTTTCTGTGAGAGACTTTTTTCTGTGCATTGAATAATATTCAATAGCATTTCAGACCTGAGAGTGGATGATGTAAGCCCTCTTATCTATGTTCTATAACTACCAAACATTGACAAATGCCCCTCAGGAAATGTTCCTGATGGATAACCTCAAATCTATATTCATTTCCTTTTTGGATTTTAAATTTTTATTAATTCATTGCTCATTTGTTTTACACCCTGACCTCAGTTTTCCCTTCCTTCTTTACTCCTGTTCTCTCCTCTCACCTCCTCTCTGACCCTCATTCACTCCTCCTCAAACTCCACTCAGAAAGGGGCAGGCATCCCATTGGTGTCAACAAAGCATAGCATATCAAGTTGAGGCAGCACCAAGTTCCTACCATTGCATCAAGTCTGTGCAAGGGAACTCAGTATCAGAAATATGTTCCCAAAAGACAGTTCAAGAGCCAAGGACAGGCCCTGATCCCCCTTGTAGGAGCCCAAAAACAGAGAAAGCAACACAACTATAACATATAAGGAGAGAATTTTCTTTATATATTTAGGGTACCAGGGGCACCATAAGAAAATTAGGAATGATTCCATTCGTGTATAGATGTTATATCCATAGTTGCTGGCCACCAGCTTTAACAGTAACATAAATAGATAGATAGATAGATAGATAGATAGATAGATAGATAGATAGATAGATATAGATAAGCCAATATTTCTCAGAAAGTTGATAGTTGTCAAAGGCAGTATTCACAGTGTAGATGTTCAACTAAAAATATAAGCAAATTTCTACACCATAAAAGATTTATTGATTTAGAATATTCACAAATAGAAACAGGATCTGTTTCTATTTAATTCTATTTAATTCTATTAATAAGGAATTCCAAGAACAGAAGTTCTAAGACTTTCATCCTTCTCCAGTAAATTTCTCATTTGTTCATTTATTGGTAGAAAAGTCTGTTTGTGCACAAATGGTACATTTGTTCTCACTGAGATAGACATTGGCTTTCTGTGGGGAAATTTGCACAAAGGAGCATACTCATGTTCATAAGGGTCATTGAGGAGCAGCTTTTCTGCTGTGGTCCTGTATTAGTCAGGATTCTCTAGAATAACAGAGTCTCTCTATATTTCTATAAAGGAGATTTATTGAAAAGATGCATGGGTTGCATAACATCTAATCACACAATGGAGAGCTGCAAATGGAAAGTTCAAATAGTGAGTAGTTGCTCAGAGAGAGTGGCTGTCTCAACTGGTCTTCACTATATGCTGGAATCCAGTCAGAGGAGGCTCCAATTTTAATGAAGGAATGGATGTGCTAGCAAGGCAACAAAAAGTAGGCAAAAAGCAAAGGCTTCCTTATATATACTATGTCCTAATGTAGACACCCAGCAAAAGGTATGTGCCAGGTTACAGGTGTGTCTTCCCTCCCCAAGTTCCAGATTAAAAGCATAGTACTTGCTGCTTCAAAACAGGATCAAATATATATCTTTCTGTCTCAAAGGTGCATCCTAGAAGTGAATTGATCTACCCTAGACCAAGTCAAAAAAAAAAAAAAACAAAAAACAAAAAAAACCTCTCACTGGTATATCCTCCTTTTAAGAATCATAATTTATTCCAGATGTAGTCAACAACCATGGATAGTCATCGCAGGGACTATCACAATATGGACAGAAATACTAATGGAGGTGTGTGTAGAATAATTGGAAGAAGTGTATTTCAAACATATATACAAGTGCTGGCACAGTAAGTTGGAGCATGCTTATTTTAAAGGAAAGCCACTGTGACTGAACAGGATGGACAGCATTACACCATGGGAGCAAGGCATAGGGTTAGAGAGATGCATCAACTGAGCTTCAGATCTTTGGATTTTATTTTGAAGGATGACAATAAAGTATTATGAGGAAAGACTTTCCTCAAAAAGAGCATCACTATATAAGAAGTGTGGTATAGAGTGGTTGATGTGGGAGTGCCATATAAATCTGTTGATTTCATTGGTTAATTAATAAAGAAACTGCTTGGGCTGATAGATTAGAACATAAGTGGGTGGAGTAAACAGAACAGAATGCTGGGAAGAAGGGAAGTGAGGTCAGATGCCATGCCTCTGCTCTCCAGGGCAGATGTGATGAAGCAAGCCACCAGGTCAGACATGCTGAATCTTTCTAGGTAAGACTGGTGCTACACAGATTACTAAAAATGGGATAGGCAAGCTGTGAGAGTCAGCCAGTGGGAGGCTGGAGCTGGTGGGCCAGGCAATGTTTAAATTATTACAATTTGTGTGGTGTTATTTCGGGGTATAAGCTAGCCAGGCGGCTGGGAGCCGGGCAGCAGAAGCATCCTGCAGCTCCTACTACAAGTGGTAAGCTTGAAAGCAGAAGGCTAGCTAGCAGGATGTCGTAATATATGTTGAAGAAGAAGAAGCTCTACCTACCACATTCTAAAATTATTAACACATGCTTCTAAAGTGTAGCTAGTATTCTGTAAATAATTTCCTTATTGGCACATACTTATGAACTGGATTTGTTGTTTAATATTCCTTCTCATTAAAATCAAGCTGACCACATATTCTGTATTGGCAAGACTGTCATCATATTATATTACTCCTATCATGTGGATGATAGTTTGATTTCTTGTCATAACAGCATGAGATTACTAGGGATACCATTTTTATCTATGTTTATATTTTCTTCATTCAAATTCATACACATACAGTTTACTTAAGCTATATTTTAAAGCATGACTAATTTCTGTAGGCTTACATAGTTTTGTATTATTGTAATTAATCATTATGCATTTTTCTAAAGTTACTATTCTATATATTAAAGTACTAAATAGTTCTCTTTCTGTGATAAAAGTGTTATTTCGGTTTATAGGTTATATTTCATCATCAGGGTAAGCCAAGGTAGGCAGTAAAGGCAAGAACCTGGTTGCAAGAACTGAAGCAGAAACCACAAATTATGACTTCATATTAGCTTGTGTATCTGCTTCCTCAGTCTACATTCTTATGCATTCTAGAAACAGCTCCTTAGTGGTGGTACAAGCCTGGTAATATGGGCTTTTCCACATCAACCACTAATCAATAGAAATGCTCACAAACCTGTCTGATGTAGACAACACATTCCCTATCCCCAGAAACTCGAGTTTGCTATCGAATTGAGAAAAAGTTAGTACTAATTTTAATACTAAAAACTGTATTTTGGCAATCTTTTGTGATTATTGTTCTCATTAATATTTTTTGTAAAAGATGAAGGCATCTTGTGTTTCCCTCAGTCACTCTATTCTAATGTATACCCTGCCTTTAACCTTGGGATTTTCTTCTTATTTATTTGTGTTACTCAATGATTCTACATTGCCTATGTTTTCTATGTCTTTGTTATTTGATGCTACATATTTCTGGGGAATATGGATTCCCAAAATAAAACTACTGCTATGACTTTAGGAAATTTGAGATTTTTTCCCCTACATTATCTTTGAAAACATTGTGATAATAGTGTAAGAACAAAGGCCCAGGGGCTAAAAGTGCTTTCTGGTCTTCAGTTTTTGGCATTCACATCAGGCAGCTCACAACCACCTGTAATTCCAGCTCAGTGTAATTTAAACCATCTTCTGGTTATACATACCAATCCAGACTTGCCATTTCTACTGCTTCTACATATTCAATAAATAAACATAATGAAAATTTTTATGATATTCTAAATATACAAGCCAATCATGGCCAGATCATGCATGTAAACAGCTCTAAAGAAACCTTCCCATAAGTCTACCCCCAACCTCAGAGATTCAGGACTGTCTAGCAACTATCAGCCACCTGACTTCGACCTCAGGTCATCTAGGTCCATTTTCTTTTACATATGAAGACTAAAGGAATTAATTACAGTACTTTGAAAAGAAAATGTATCATTACTGGAAATATCCATTTCAGTCCCTTTGCCATTATTATTGTACAATAAAAATTAACAAACATTTAATTTACTTGTATGAGGCTTTATAAGTAATCTAGCCATGATGTTAGGAAAATATATAGAAGAATATGCATATGTTATAAAAATATGATGCACAACTGTATGTAAGACATTTGAGCACTGTAAATTTTGACATTTACAGGCTACGCCATGCTGAAACCTGGTATATTCCGTTAAAGTCTAGCAGAAGCCGTAAATTTATTTTTTCTACGAAAAATTTCCCATTGCTTGTCCTATCTTCGAGTCTCTGCCAAATGCAAATTCTGATGGCTGATTTTCTTCCTATGGCAAGTTTGAATCAATAGCCTTTGTTTATTGTCATTTTATGGCCATTACTGATTTCTACATTTACCTTAGTCACTTACGCTTACGCAAATACACTTCACTTACTTCATTTTGTGTATGTGTGGTACAATTTAAGATAATTTCTCCCGTGGATTTTACATTTATGTTATTTATTAGCTTCATTAGCTTTACTAGTAGAAAGTGGAGTATGCATCCTTTTAATATAGCTTCCAGGAAAATAGATAGGTTTGTTTAATAACATTATATTCAAAATAAGATAGAAGTATACCTATCATACATGACTTATAGATTTCATTGGTAACATAAAAGTACATAAATGTTTCATTACTGCAAGCAACTGTTTCTTTAGATATTATGTCTGTTGAGATAAGCTCATGATATACAATGACTATAGTCGTACTCCTAAAATTACCTAGTAAATGAGTTGAGAGTACCTGTAAGGTCAGCATTTGGATGGAGGCAGAAGCATGAAAATTCAACATTATCTTTCGCCTACATAGTAACTTTTAGAACAGCATAGGCTGCATAATCTCTGCCTCAATATAAATAAAAAATAAACAAATAACAACAACAAAACAATATAAAGAATAAGTCTAGTTAATTTTGGCCTCCGGGTAAGACTACTTTTGTTTCTAAAACAATTTCAACTTATCCTAGTAATTTTTCTGTTCAGTGAGGAGACACCATGACCAAGGCAGTTTATAGAAGCAAGAGTTTGTTGGGAGTTTTCAGTTTCAAGGTTGAGTGTACAGCCATTAAAGTAGGCAGACAGGCAGGTACGATGCAGCTGCAGTAGCTGAGAGCTTACTTCCTATATCCACAGCAGAAAGAAGAGAGAGCCACTGGGTGTGTTTTTTGTGAGCTTGTTGCTCCTTCCTTTTGTGTGATCCCTATTTCCCAAGGGGGAGGGTAGGGGGTGAGAATCCACAGAGGCAATGACACAGACTCACAGATATTCCAATGCAAAAGCTCTTCATTGTTAAAAAAAAAAAGTTTTTTTTTTATGGGGTTAGGGAAATTAAGCTGCTGCAGGAATATTTCTGGTTGGTTCTTGAAACTGGCAGTCACTGCTGGTGAGTTGTAATTGGTTATGAGTAAGCATCATTAGTTACCATGCTTTTGGTCTGCTGACAGGTTCTTTTGCCCAGTTTTACACACTCATTGTGAGTTTGCATGCACTTGCTTGTGCTTGTGCTATTGCCCTGCCTCAACTAGGAATGACTTCTGTCTTTAAAAACCTCAGAGCCTATCCTCAATAACACATTTCTAACAAGTCCATAATTCCCAATCCTTCTCAAGAACCTCCATCAACTAGAGATCAATCAACCAAATACATAAGCCTTCGGTGGACGATTCTTATTTAAATTGCCCATACATACAAAACTTGAAGGGAAACCACATTGACGAAGCTTGTGTGACTAGTCGGCTACAATAATACTGAAAGTGTGAGATGTAGCTCTCAGTCCTACTACTATTTTTCCAGTTCCTTTCATATCCGAGCATAATCATTGGTCATGATTATTAAAGTTTTTCTGAAGTATATGTGTTCTTCCTTGTTACAATCAATTCACAAAAGTTTAAATATGTTTATACTATATGTATAACAATATATCAATGATATTCAATTGCTAAATTATAGCATTTTGTACAAATAATTACAATGGTGTCAAACATTACAATATAATTCTTGAAATACTAATATGTAAAACAATTCCTAAGACTTTTCTATCCCTAATCTATCACCTCTCTTCATACTGTTTTCAGATGATGATCATAGTTCATATTTTACTGATAATATGAAGGATACAATAAAGTGCTTCTCGTGTTTGTATAATAAAATCTGCAAATCAGTTATGCTTAATATATTTTTTTTTAAACATGGAGAAAATTATTATCAGTTCCTGCTCGTGGCTTTAAAATCCCATCCATATTTATCTTTTCAGAAGTTTAAAACCCTTTTTATTATCCATATTCTATTCTATATCACTAATCTCTCACGGATTCATTCTCATTTACATACATATTAATAAAGATTGTTGTTAAACACACACACACACACACACTCATGGTAATACCCAGATTAATAGAAATGGGTTAATTTAAGATATGAGTTCGACAGAAATATGCTTAAGCTATTGGCTAAACAGTATTGCAAATAATAGTTTCTGTGTGGTTATTTTGGGGTTGAGCAGCCAGGAACAAACAAATGACCTCCTACTACATACTTGTAAATGAAAATAATGCATTAAATAAAAAATGCAATGAGAGACATGTATTTTCATTCTTGGACATTTAAGGAGGTTTAGAGGAGTCTTCTGTTTGATTCATAATTTCTTTCTTGTCCCCTCTTCAGGAGCCTCATTCATGTTCCTGAAATCTTCATCTTATAAAAGATACACTTTAAAAAAATTAAAAAGAGAAAACCAGATATGTAGGTCTATGGGAAGCAACTCCTGATCTTGCATAGACAATTCCTGAAAAAGAAATTGGCAAAGCTCTGGAGTAAGGGCACTGTGCCTTACCACCAGATGCACATGACTGTTGGCAGCTTAGTAATCACGTGTACCACATTTGTTGCAGTGAATGTTATATATCAGGAGAGATGATGAATATTGATCTCTGAATTCTCTTAGCCTCCGGAAAGACATTTCTTCTCTTAGTATGGTATCTATTTTAAAATTCATTCAAGTATCCTGCATTGGTACTGGACTTCACATTCTAGAAATACTGTCTTTTCTAGTAGAGATAATATCATGGTAAATTTCTTAGTAACTATTTATCCTTGGCTTCATAGTACTGCCTCATAAGTCAGCCCATGAAAATAGGATTGTGTAAAGACAGAGCTAATTTCTTCAAAAGTGTTGGACTTCTGGATAGTCACCTTGTTTATATGAGGCAAAGCCACCTATGTACAGACACAAAATCTCTGAATGTCCATTCTATGCCCTTTTAAATTAGCTCAATTTTAGGAATCAAATGACCAAATGTATGTTAACTGGAATGAATTCTTAGACAAATCTCTTTCTCTACATACCTGTCATTCAGCCCACAACTTCTTAAACTATGTAGGATACAGACCCTGCTTAAGATTTTATCAATGAGTATATGGGGTATGAAAAAACTCAGCAATGATAAGAAATTTATGGATACACAAATGCCAAAATAAATTTAAAAAAAATACATAATATATCCCAGGTGTTCCTGGCAGTGTTCATTTGAGTTGCATTATACAGCTTAATTATAGTCTTGAATCTGAAAACAAAACATATACACTTGCACTGTGCATCCCATAATTCCAAGGAATGGTCAACAAATGCTTATTGAAATACCTCTGCTCATATTTGAGATATTGTATAATATCACCTACAGTTAGGTCTGTGTTTATTCAGGCATATTAGTTTATTTCGGGAAAAAAACATTTTTAGTATAAACTAAGCATAATTCTTTACCATATATCAAATTAATACATAATCTGTCAAAGATGGAATAGCTATATTTTTATACTTGTTCATCAGGGAGTGACATTACTTCAGAAGGATTGGAAGGTGTGGAGTAGATATAGGCATTTTGGAATAAATGTGTAAATGGGGGTGGGCTTTAGGTTTTCAAAAGTATACACCAGTTCCCAAGTCTCTCTCTCTTCCTGTTGCCTGAAGATCCAGATATACCATTCTTAAGCTACTTCTCCAGTACAATGTCTGCATGCATACTGCATGATCTGCGATGACAATGAGCTTAACCTCTGAAACTGTATGCCAGTTAAATGTTTTCCTTTATAAGAGTTGTTATAGTCATGATGACTGTTCAGAGCAGTAGACACTAACTAAGACAGAAGTTCGTACCAGGGAGCAGAGTAATGCTTTGACAGACCTGACCATGATGCTTATTGATGGAATGTGGACATCGGGTTTTGAATTAGAAAAGTAGTTCAATGCTTTTTAAGCAGAGCTTCTGAACCATCCAAGCAGTAGCATAGCAGACAGTGCAGAGGGTCATTTGTTCTTTGGCTAATGAACTCAAGAAGTTTAAGGGGGAAGTAATATTAGTGGCCTAGAGGCTATTCTTGTGATGTTTTGACAAAGAAGGTAGCTGTGTATTTCCCTTGTCCTAAAGATCTTCCTGAGACTAAACTGAAGAGTTTTGGAGGACTAAAGTTGACAAAGAAGATTTCAAGACAAAGGGAGATTTCACAGCCCATTTCTTGTATCCTTGAATCTAAACTCAGAATCATGGAGGGCCAAAATTGGGAGGTTCTACTGCTTGTTGGAACTAAAACTCACCCCCTCACTCAAGGGCATTTTCACCAGCTCTCTGCCTTTAATTGGTTCCTTCACTGCTCAAGTTTTTTTGTTTATTTTTTTTTTCAATTTCACACCTGATCTGATTAGGGTCTTTCACTGATGTCACAACTCCCTTCATTCCATTTAGGAGCAAGCTTTTCTATAAAAGTTCATAGCACTGAAATTGCTCTACTACCTTTCTTTTTCTTCTCAAACTGTACATTTTGTAATTTTTTACTTGCTCAGCTTTCTCCGTTTTATTGTAGATCTGCATAAAAGTAGCCACCAAGAAGCAAACAATATGGTCAATATAGGATTTTATTGGGAGACTCCAAGATGTTGGAGACGACAAAGTCATGGGATACCTGTAGAACTAGCTCAAGAAAAGAAAATGCATTACTGACAACAAAGCTGAAATGAATTGGAGATCTGAAGAGCTCTTTACCATTTGACATAGAGGTGCAGATTTGAGAGTTTATCCTGCTTGTTTCAGGTCTTGCTTTGGTCGTGTATTCCCTCACTATGCTCCTCTTTCTTTCATTCTGAATGAGAGTGTGCATTCTGTAACATTCTATTGTAAATGTAATCTTTGTTTTAATTTTACAGGGGGCTAAGACCATGAGTCTCATAACAGACTTTGAATTTTAAATAGTCTTAAGACTGATGGACTATGGGAACTTTTCAAGTTGGAATAAATACATTTTTGCATTATAATATGGGTGCTAGCTAGCTTATGGGGACCATGGAATAGAATATGGTAGTTTGAAAAAGAATGGCCTCTAGGAGTGAGTACATATTTGATTTGCCTTTCTGGGTCTGAGTTACCTCACTCAATATGATGGGTTTTTTTTTGTTTGTTTGTTTGTTTGTTTTGTTTTTTTGTGGTTTTTCGATACAGGGTTTCTCTGTGGTTTTGGAGCCTGTCCTGGAAATAGCTCTTGTAGACCAGGCTGGTCTCGAACTCACAGAGATCCGCCTGCCTTGCCTCCCGAGTGCTGGGATTAAATGCATGCACCACCACCGCCCGCCAATGTGATGTTTTTTGATCCATCCATTTGCCTGCAAATCTCAAGATGTCATTATTTTGTTTCTGCTGTGTAGTACTCCATTGTATCAATGTACCATATTTTCCTTTTCCTTTCTTCGGTTGAGGGGCTTTTAGGTTGTTTTTCAGGGCTTTTAGACATAAAGCAAAGAAAACCATCCTACAAATCCCAATCCCAGAAAACCTAGATAACAATGAAGACCCTAAGAAAGATATAACATACATGGATCTAATCTACATGAGAAGTAGAAAACGGCAAGATCTGAGTTAAATGAGAGCGTAGAGACCATGGGAGAGGGCAGAAGAAGGGGGAAGCAAATGGGGTGAGCAGAGAAAAAAAATGTATAGTTCAATAAAATCAATAAAAATATTTTTTAAAAAAGGAATGGTCTCTATCGAGTCATATATTTGAATGCTTGGTCAACAAGGAGTAGCATTACTTTGGCGGGATTAGGGGGAAAGGCCTTGTTGGAGTAGGTGTGGGCTTGTTGAAGGAATTGTATCACTGGGGTTGACTTTGGGATTTCAAAAGGCCATGCTGGTCCCAGAATTTGTTCTTTCCTGCTGCCTACAGATCTAGTTGTAAAATTCTTTAACTAATTCTCCAACACCACGCCTGACTACATGCCACCATGATAATAAACTAAAACCTCTGTAACATTAAAATAACCTCAATTAAATGCTTTCCTTTATAAGAATTGCTGTGTTCAAGGTATCTTTTCACAGATTCACAAAAGCAGAACACTACGACATTAGTAGATTGTGTTATAGTAGAATACTTGATTGCTAATTTTTGTTTAAATATTTATTTTTAATTTTCTGTTTGCTTCTTTGTGTCAAGAGAAGGTCTCATGCATTAGAAGCTGTTTGTTTTGATTTTTTTTACCTTGTTATGTAGTCAATGATGATTGTGAACTTTGGATCTTCCTGACGCTACCTCTGCATTGATTGTGTGCCAGAAGCCAGAGGCCTTGAACCTGGCCAACAATACATTACACAATGAACACTTGCAAGTGAATCTGTTTGGATAAAAGGGCATACTGTGTAATATACAGCAGCTCCCAGTGCCACTATGAGGAATGGAAAGGTGGTGGAGAGGTATGAAAGATGGGAGTAAAGTGATTATTTTTGGTGGTATTGTGAATTAGATATGAATAATTTGAATTGATATAGTTCATGGTTTATTGGTACAAATTAAAGGTCAATTCTGTTATATGTATATGCATTTCTGATCTTGATTAAGGTATTACGTTTGTGTAGCTCATTTAAAAATGTAATGTATAATTAAGAAATATAAGTTAATAGATAATCATCTTTAGTAGTCAAGCTTGTAGTCATGTTAGTTAGATTTTATGGATGTATAGAGATATATTTCAGTTAGGTAGGTATTCTTCAAATCTTTCAGAGACCTTCAGATTGTGGCATTTAAAATGTTTAAAAACTTAAAGACTTTTTATGACAATGAGACACATCTGCTCCTGGTAGCACAAGCTGCTTCAGAAGCTTCAGAAGGAAAATGGGCATTGAAGAGGCTCCTTATGGGCAAGAAATTCCTCTTGCCTAGACTTCTTAACTGGACATGCAAGACCCGCAGAGAAATGATTGCTGGCCTAAAGGTGAGACAATCCTTTAGGATTCCTGCTTCATGAAAGAGTCTGATAGACATTCTGGAGGACAAAGAAAAAAAAAGTCACTGACAAACTGTCAATAAAGGGAGAAATGTCTTTGAAATTTCCTACTTCATAGGAAAATCTGCCAGCTGCTATGGGCCTGTAGGATGAAGATGAATGCCCCAATGATACAAAAAAAAACTTTGGGTGACTCTCCAGACAGTGAGATATCTCTGTCAATTCTGGAGTTTTGAAAGTTGCTTACAATTAACTTATTGTTTACTTAGGTAATATTATATCCTTCTGGAGTCTTTGATGGAGTTGAAAACTTTATAGTTATAGTTACAGTTTTTTTAGTTATGATAAAAGTTAAGTAGATATAAATATTGTAACTGTAATTCTTCTTTGATACCTGTTTTATATGCAATTATACTATGTCAAAGTTAAAACCCTCTTTTTTATTTAAACAGAAAAGGAGAGATGATGTGGGAGTCCTCTCTGTGTTGTGATTGCCATTAATGAATAAAGAAACTCCTTTGGACCTATAACAAGGCAGAATTTAGGTAGGTAGGCAAAGATAGGCTGAATGCTGAGAAGAAGAAGGGCAGAGTCAGAGAGAAGCCATGGAGCCACTGGAGACAGATGCTGAGAGCTTTAGCCAGTAAGCCACTGTAATGTGACAATACACAGATTAACAGAAATGGATTAAATTAATGTAATAGCCAATAAACAGCTAGAGTTAATGGGCCAAGTGATGATTTAATCAATACAGTTTCTGTGTGATTATTTTAGGTTAAGTTAGTTAGGTGGCCAAAAACCAACAAGCAGCCTCCTCAAACAGTATTGTTCATTTTTGTTAATTTGTTTTTATTTGCTTGCTTGCTTGATTAATATTCTTATTGGCATTTTTATTTGTTTTATTTTTATGATTTGTTTTTCAGTTTTCCTTTTATGGGAATGCTACAAGGGTTGGAGGGTGGATACAGTTGGACTGGGAAATTAATAAAATTGGGTTTCACAATGTGAAATTCCCACAGAATCAGCAAAATTTTGTTTAGAATAACTTATATATGTCTTTTTTTTACATAGTTCTGGGAATTGAAATTTGGGTTTTGTACAAATAGTCTAACAAAACAACTATGTCATATCTTCAATCTTGACTGCTTGATATTTAAAATTTGTTGCTTGCATCACTCACTTGAATGTCACTAAAAATCATTCTTAGTATTTTGATTTGCATTAAGAATAGAATTTCCAACATAGTTCAGTTCGTGAAATACTTACCTAAAATATATGAGGCCGAACATTCTATCTCTAGCAACATGTATAAGGGCAAATCCAGGTCTCAGGGAGCAGAGGAAGAAACAACATTAATTCAAGATCCTGCTCCCATGTTTAAGGCTAGCTTGTACTACATGAGACCATGAGAGAATGTGTCTTTTTTTTCTTTTTTAGGAAATTTTATATATTTAATCTCATTTAACCATGAAAATAACTGTGACAGTATGGTGTTTGTTTGTTGGTTGGTTTTTATTGATTTTATTGAGCTATACATTTTTTTCTCTCCTCTCCCTTCCTCTCTCCTCCCCTTCAACACTCTCCCATGGTCCCCATGCTCACAATTTATTCAGGAGATCTTGTCTTTTTCTTTTTCCCATATATATTAGATCCAAGTCTCTTTTAGAGTACTCATTGGTATCTAGGTTCTCTGGCTTGAAAGCAAACAATGAACAGATAATAAGAACAACAAAGAAAATCCAGTCTCTCTTCCCCTCTTTCTTATCCCCTTTTATATATTTCTTAATTTATGTTTAGGTATTGTTCTCCTTTGAACTGCAGGTTTCTGTTATCTTTATGATAGAAACAGACCAAATTCTATAAATGTAATCTTTACTTCTGTGAATGATAGGTGAAAATGTATGTATTCCATAATATGTACTATTATAATGTGATTTATTGCCTCAATAACCCATTCATTGTTTACAAGTGTTTCTTAGAAGAGCAAACATGTATGCACATTTGCACACACACACACACACACACACACACACACACACACACACACACACATTTGCATTGTAAGCAGTCCAAATCCATTTTTCTGATCTTTGTGTAGTATGTGAGTTTACTCAGAGTCTGGGTCCAGAAATAATATTTAGATTTAACTTAATTATTTCCACTTAGCAGGTAAATTCATAAGAGTCCAACTGAAATATAAACCACAAGATTTAAAATAATATTTACTAAAAACAGAATATGTTTTAAATGAGTCCTAGTTAAAATTTATTTTCACATTCTTTGTAAATTACACATAAACCTTTATTTAAAATTTGAGTATATATGAGCTAAAAAATATCCAATGATTTGGGCTTTAAAGTGACCATTAATTTCACTTGCTTAATCCTTAAACCCAGGAACAAATTTCTAAGTATTATGTGATTATATTTCTTGATGTAACACAAAGCATATTCTAGAGAAGGGTTGCTACTGAATGTATCTCTTTACCAAGATGTTAGTCTGACAGACATGGAAGTTCTTGGAAGACCTTGAATAACTCTATGTTTTAGCTTGGAGAATTCTCATTCTAGTTTTGAAACTGTACCATTGTTTTACTGCTTTTGCTTATGAACTCATCCTGGAACTTTTATGCCCATTGTTCTTGACAGACCTCAATTCTCTTAAAAATTACAGCTACAAAATCACAAGAAACACTTTTTATTTTCCAAGAAGTGTTTCTGACTAAATATTGCTGATTTAGACTCTTTTTCTTTTTAGGTTCTATGAAAAAAATTCCTCCTGCAGGTAGAAAAAGGACTTCTCAATTAAATTTGATGCATCAGGAGCTATGGTTGATTTTCTTTCATAAATAACAGAAAACAATTGGCATTTGCATGCTATACCAAGGCCTGTCAAAACATGAAAATTTTAATGACATATTGTTTATGCATCATTATTTTGCTTTCATTTAGTTGATTAAATAAAGAACCATATATACATACATATATATACATATATATATATATATATATATATATATATTCTATTGCATTGTGCTAAACTTTAACGATTCAGGTAGTTTGGTCATAATAAGCCATGTAGCCAATAGTAGCTATATATAATGTGTGTACATGTATGTATTTGTTTGTTAGATGTTATTATTGATTATTTAGAATAATTGTTGTGTAAACTCAGTGACCATTTACAATGCCTTAATCATATTTCATATGTTTATTTTTATTTAGTGTTTCATACTCCTTGATTCTTCTCTTGTAGAAATATTTGTTTATACTCAATTTGCTATTGTTTAACTCCATTTGCTTAGTTGACTCTGTTTTTTCTCTTCAAACGTTAATCATTTAAAATGAATAGATTCTATTTTGTTTATATTTTTAGGTCAGTACCTAAAAGATATTTAGCATAGGCTAGTGGATTCATTAATAAATAAATACATGAGGTTAGATAAACCAAATATACATGAAAGTTAGGAGGCAATCATAAGATGGATGAGTTTATAAAAGATATATCAAAATACCTATAGTGAACCAGTGAATAGTAGTGAGAGTTGAGAAGATAAACAATAAATCTTAAGGGCTATTTTTCTACACTGAACAGTAGGATAGAAGATACAAATTTTTCTGTGTGTGTGGTTTTCTTTTTTAGGATCCTATTCTAAATATTTCTATTGCAAGATCTCTTACCACCAGATTAATGATTGCTTGCTAATATACCTTGCGTCTGAATCTGCAATTCTTCACCTAAAGGTAATATTGTTTAAGTTTTCAGAGGCAATAGCTCCAAGGAAGATAAAGATACCATTATCTACTTTCTCTTGCATCATTAACTTTCCTCATGAGTGGCACACATTATTTAATCCCTCTTCTTCAGGTAGCTCAGGTGTAAAATTAGGTGGAAAACTATAACTGATGGTCCACAGGAATTGTGTGATTAAAGATGCCCAAGCAAATTAAGTGAGTCTGAAGTGAAAGGACCCCAGAGACGGGAATGAACTTATACTAAATACTTCACAAAGTTGTCGAAGGTTCTGTAGCTCTCAGAAAATTACTGTATTTCTCTTGAAGTTCCATATGTTACTAGGATAAAAGCATATTGATAATGTCAATTTGTTTTCCTGAAGGATGCTCTGTCTACAGGTTTTTTTTTTCTTCCTGAGAAGCTCTGGGTCTCTTGCAAATCTGACATAACCAACTCTTCGTGAGTTCTCTGGTGATTTCAGGTTTTCCCTACCCTTGCCTTTCTTCTCGTTCCCTCTCCTAACATTTTCTATATATCCCTACCGTAAAGGCCTTTCCCAGTCACTTTCCCTTGCTCCCTCCCTACGCTGTCCTCTTTTCTTCTCTCTATTTATACCTCCTTGTCTTCTTCCTTTGGTGTCATTTAACATTTCTGCCTTTTATGCAGACGTTATGTTTAATGACTATAAAGCTAGAAAAATAATAAATTCGAAAGCGTGAATATTTTTATAAAATATAGTACATCATCTCTTTCCACATCTGCCACTAAAGGAAAGGCCCAAGGGAAAAAAAAAAAAGCAAAGAAAAACCGGAGAAAAAAGCCCAACAAGATGGAACAAGTTCATTTCATAAGCTTAAAGACAGTAAAATTTAACACCTTATCTGTCTTTTTTTCTGAAAAAAAACTTATAATTATTATACTTTTATCAGATATCTCAGATGACCTTTTTATAATTAAACATATCATTTTGGCTGGAAATGTGAATGTTCTATTCTGGCTTTGTTAATTACTAGAAGTAGAATTCACTAGAGACCTAGAGAGTTGCAGCCATGAACAGCTCAGTGCATTCATTAAACTGAGTTTAAAAGGTAATTGTATGTTTAGATTTAACTTTTGACAACATCTCAGCATTTGAAAGTTTACTTTAACTTTATGTGATCTTTAAGCTGACCACGTTAAAGGACACAAAGGGCTTAAAATAGCAGAGGTTTCGATTAAGGGCAGAAAAACATTTTGCTCTAATTAGAGTGTGTGACTTGGCTTTGTTTTGTTTTTTTATCACACAGGCTATCTGACTTTATTTTCACTTCTATGGTTAAACTCTATGCCTCAGTGTATCTCCTGACATGGATGGAAAGATATCTATTTAAATGCAACCTCACACATAAATTTCAATAAAATTTATACCTAGACTGCTATGAATACAGTGTAATAAAACACTTCTCAGAGACCTGGTCCCTTGGAGGCTTCTGTAAGTACTTTGTACAGTAGTATATCCTCATATGATTTCGTGACTATCAAGCAGTTATTTGAGAGATTTTAAAATGAATGACATCAAAAAGATGATTCCAAATTCGATCAGATCTAGAATAAAGCAGGTCAAATGATAAGAAGATATGGGGATGATATCAGTATAAAGGCACTGTCCAGATAATTGCTTGACTCCTCAATTTGAATGTCAAAGACATTGTATATCTGCTTTATGGCCTAAAATATTCTTATTGAAAAATATTTTAGAAACAAATATTTCTGAGTGAGTTTTAGTAGGTCACATAATAACACCATTTGATTCTTAGTAACTTGCTATATTTTTCTGACTTAACTTACTTTATTGTGTATGAATCAAGTATTTTATGTGTTCTTAATTATAAAAATGACAATTTACTCAGCCTGCCATGTTTTTATCTTGAAGTTTCTCTTTCTTCAATCCATCACTTTTAGATTAAGTGAAACCACAATTAACTAGTTTTAATATTCCTTTAATCAATTTCTCTTCATTTTTTTCTTTGATATTCTTCTAGTTAGTGACATTTTCATAGCTGTTTTGTGCTTACCTCTTTCTTTGTGACAGTCAGTGCTGAGGTTTTGCAGGCAGAATCCTACTGATTGTGCACTATTAAGCCAAGTGTCCTATTACCAATTTCAATTTCACGCTAGCTCTCTCTATTGCATGTCCTATGGACATAGCAAACATTTGATACTTTGTTTTATGCATTTTTCCCAAAGGACCTCAAAATACAAATAGTTTTTGAGAATCTTTTCTGCCTTCCTTTGAGGAGTTAACAAAGGTAATGAATCTAAGCCATCACAGAAGAAATCTAGATTCGTGCCAATATATGAGCTCTAGAAGAGCCCTCTTCCTTTATCATGAAGCTTCATTTATTCAGAAGTCAAGAAACTTTTCTACATATGCTAATGCTTGGCAAATGCATACAGTGGGAATTTTGGTCCCTTTCCTGTGAAAAATCGGTTGAATAAAATTATTTCTGACCAAGCATGCGGCCAAGAGAGCAGGGAAACTCAAGTGTGCATCCACTCCACTGAAAGATTCCCAGCAACGTTGCATTGTCCTTTTGCCATGTGTTCAAAGTCCATCTTTCCCTTAACAACAAATATTTGCCATTCATAGAAAATCGTACCACTAATCAACAAACGCTTTCAACCGTGAACCAGAGACCCTCCCTGTATTACTCTACCCCCTTTAGTTCCATAGTATAACAATCATCCTATTCAATAAATTAAACAGTATATCTTAACCAGCTTTTTGTCATCCTCTCTAATGCATCCCTCTGCCCATATTCAGCACCATTCTTTCTAACCGTAATTCTTACAAAAATGTCTTAACTGGTACTTGTTCTCTAGACTCCCCACCCTCAGATCATGCTGCAAGCAACAAAGGTTTATAGTCTAAATATAAACTCTGTGTTTCTTATGTTAAGAGCAGTCAAACCACCATTGTTAAATTAGTATTCACATTTTGGCATATTAAATTTCCATGTGAACTCTAGTTTTCTTTTTAAGCTTATTTTATGTTCTTCTAGCCATCTCTGAACCTCAGCAATTTTTTCTTCTTTTCTTTGAAAGAGTTGCATGCTTTCCTATTGGCCTTAATTTTCATTCTGTTGCTATGATACAATTCTCCAGATATAAGCAACCTCAAAGAAGGAATAATGTTAGCTCAAAATTCCTAGTTACAATATATCTTAACAGGGGAGTCAAGGTGTGATGTGGGACAATGGTGTACATTCTGTCAATTATATTTTAAATAAACACTGGTTGTCCAGTAGCCAGGCAGGAAGTATAGGCAAGACAATCAGACAGGAAGTAGAGGTGGGTCAAGGAAAACAGTAGAATTCTGGGAAGAGGATAGCTTGGTCTGCAGTCCTGTCCCAGCCACAGAAGAAGAACGATGTGACTGCCTCATCGAATAAGGTATCAAGCCATATGGCTAACATAAACAAGACTAATGGGATAAGTTATAAGAGTTAATAAGAAGCCTGAGCTAATGGACTAATCAGTTTACAACTAATGTAAACCTCTGTGTGATGTCTTTGAGACTTAATGACTGTGAAAACCAGAAAGGACAGAAACTTCAGGACAACTCAGGACAACAAAGGTGTCAGGAACTAAAAACAGCTGGTCCCATCATGTCCATACTCAAGAGAAAAGTTACATGATCGCATGCACACTTACTGACCTGCTGACTTGAATGGGCCAAAACCTGAGAAATAGTGCCCCACAACTGGAAAGGTCTTCCCACACTAATTAATTTCTCAAAATACTCCTTCACACACATGTCCAGAGTCAATATGATCTAGATAAACCACAATGAGACTTTCTTCCTAGAAGACTTTACACTGTGTTAAATTGACAAATTTCACCATCATATTACTTAAGCATTTCCATGTAGGCTATCTTTGATAATTGATAAATATGTCTACCCAAGAGCACATACTCTTGGCCATTTGCTGCCACTCACATATTTCAATTGCAAAAGTGTTCATTAATGATACATATTTTTAAAAAACCATTTTAATACGACACTTCCATAGTCATACTTTGTAAATTATGTTCTCTTTTTTTAATTTTTAATTTTTTATTAAAAATTTCTGCCTCCTCCCCGCCTCTACCTCCCATTTCCCTCCCCCTTCCTCGCTCACCTACCCCTCCCTCTCCAGCCCAAAGAGCAGTCAGGGTTCCCTGCCCTGTGGGAAGTCCAAGGTCCTCCCTCCTCCATCCAGGTCTAGGAAGGTGAGCATCCAAACAGCCTAGGCTCCCACAAACCCAGTACATGCAGTAGGATCAAAACCCAGTGCTATTGTTCTTGGCTTCTCAGCAGCCCTCATTGTCCGCCATGCTCAGAGAGTCCAGTTTTATCCCCTGCCTTTGTAGACCCAGTCCAGCTGGCCTTGGTGAGTTACCAATAGATCAGCCCCATTGTCTCAGCTACTATTCTATTCAACATTGTTTGATTTTTTTATTAGTAAGTATGTTTGGAAATAGTATTTGTCCACATTTTTTTCATATTCATTCACTGGATTATAAGATCCATGTACTAATGTCTTACTCAGAGTTGAAAATTTATCGTCATATAATAAATGTTTGTAAATAATTTAAATAATTAAAGGTCTGCTTTATTGTAATATGCAAGAAGTCATGAGTAGAATACTTTGACAAAATTTAAAACTGAAAAGGTTATTTATGGTATATCATCAAATAAGATTTTCATTAGTATAATTTGCATAAAATTATCCTAAACAGCATAAAAGAACATTTTACAAGTTAATTCCAATAACCATTTTTTAAAATGGAATTATTTGTAGTGTTTTCACTTCCCAAAAAGCATTAATCTTAGTCTAGGTTGTTTCAAATGTTTTCAGGTATTCTCTGAAGATGACTCAAATGTTTCTTAACCAACTTCGTAGTTAATATACAGAGAAAGAAACCTCAGGGACTAAAATAAAGAGGCCAATCTTTCTTTTATTTGCTAATCTGTCCAAGTTCCTCTCTATTATCATGCTCTTTGGACTCTGTTGTAAACGATGATTATTACTAGAAAATAAGGCACTCAGTTTTAGTGAAAATTTACAACTGTGTTATTTCTTATATCCAGAAAACTATAAAGTCTTCATGTTTATCCTCAGTATACTACTGTTTGCTTGGCTTTTACAGTTTCATTTTGTTTTGATTTATCTTGTTTTATTTAAAACAGAGACTTGTGGCAGGGCGGTGGTGGCGCACGCCTTTAATCCCAGCACTCGGGAGGCAGAGGCAGGAGGATCTCTGTGAGTTCGAGACCAGCCTGGTCTACAGAGCTAGGTCCAGGACAGGCTCCAAAGCCGCAGAGAAACCCTGTCTCGAAAATCCAAAAAAAAAAAAAAAAAACAGAGACTTGTGATGTAGCTGGGACTTACCCTGTACTCACTGCATTGCCCGGGCTGACATTGAACTCATGACATCCCTCCTGTCCCAGCTTTTCAAGTACTGGAATCTCAAGTGTCCTTCACTTCGTCCTTATATGTACTTAATCTTACATACTCTGTCAGTTTCCTTCTTCAGCACGGCTTGGGCAAAGTTCTTTTTCTAAAAGACAGAAAGAATGCAAAGTTCAAATGTTTTCAGATAAAAAAGATGTATTGTGCAACCTGATCATACTTGACATTGTTAATTCATTGAGTTCTGATGTGATAATATATATCCAGAAAAACTTTACTTTAAAAATAAAGTGGTTACAACAGTTGACATTTGCCACCACAACATATATAAAGGTGCCACTCATTTGACAACTAGAACTTCTGCTAAATCTTTTAACTACTTGTTGTTTAATGATATCATTCAGGACATGATAGCAAGTAAAGTTATATTCAGAGGAAATGTCTGTGCTCCTTTCATATCTCAAGTAAAAATTTGCTACTCTTTTGAAGAAACCTGAAGGATAAAATACTGCTGCTATTTTTAGTGCGTGGACATTACAAAAGAGCAGAAACAGAGGCGAATTGTGGTAGAAAAGATGAAAGAAGGCCTTTATCAAAGAGTAAGTGATCACTAGAGGCACTTAAGTAGAGTGCTCTGGAAGTTAACCTCCTCAGATGTAGTCATTGTCAAATTTGAGGCTACCAAGAGCAATTTAGCTAGATCTTGCTTAGAGATACATTTTGAAACTGCAGTTGTAACTCAGTGGTAGAGTCCTATATCCTGGATTCAATCCCAGCACAAAAATAAACAAACACACAAGCAAGAAAATAATATAAGTAACACACAAAATATCTCTAAAATATATTATATACATCTGTAGTATAAATGCACACATATTATACATATATAGTATATATTATATACATAAACACGCAAATGCTTAGGCTTTGAGAATCGCTCTGAAGTGCTATAAAAATGTTGGTTGAAAGAATTACTGAACTACAGTAAATTAAATTTTTCAGGACATTTTAATACCCAAGCTGATGTCACTCAGTACTGCATTTTACATAGCGTAAAGCATGGGGGCTGATCATTTTAATCATTTTAAAAAAATATGACTCAAATTAAACTATCAAAAACTTTACTATTTCTATTAAACTCTGAAACTTTAGATAAAAGTTTATTGCAAATTACACTACTGAATTTCATTTTATTTAGTGTTTTTTTCCTCCAAATAATTTACCTGGATTTGCAACTTTTTATTAAGAAAAATTTTTAATACAGTCTTTTCTCTTTTTGCATAGCTATCCCTGCTACTGCTCCCTCCCCTCCTCCTACGCCACACTTCCCCCTACACCCCCCATTCACTCCTTAGAAAGGGTAAGGTTCCCATGGGAAGTCAACAAAGTCTGTCACTTCACTTTGAGGCAAGACCAAGGCCCTCCCCCTTATAGCTAGGCTGAGCAAGGTATCCCTTCAAAGAGAATGTGCTCCTAGATACCAGTTCAAGCATTAGGGATAAATCCTGGTCCCACTCCAGTGGCCGCACAGGCTGCCCAAGCCTCACAACTGTCCCCCACATTCAGAGGATATAATTTAGTCCTATGCAGGTTTTGCACTATCAGTCCAAAGTCAGTGAGCTTTCACTAGCTCACGTCAGCTGTTTTTGTGGGTATCACCAGCATAGCTTGACCCATTTGCTCAAATTACTCCTCCTTCCCTTGGACTGGTCTCAGGTAGCTTAGCCCAGTACCATCTAACCCTGGCCAGAAAGGCTAAAATAAAAAACACTTAGGCTATTTTATCCTAAGGAGATATCGAGTAAGGGGAACACCCCTCCATTGCTTCTGGGAGTACGACCTTGTACAGCAACTTTGGAAATCAGTATGGCAATTTCTCAGAAAATTGGGAATCAGTACCTAGCAATACATTCTTGGGCATAAATGCAAAGGATGTACACTCATACCACAACTTTTAAATGTTTATTTAGAGTTTATTCCAAGAAAATTTCATGACATTTTTTTTCATCTTTTACTGAGATAGTGTTGAGAAGATACTGTGTTATATACTTTCCTGTATGAATTTTTGGAGTCATGCTTGGTTTTTGTATGGTTTTTGGTAAAGGGGATTTCTTATCTTATACCATAAAGTAGACTGAGAAATGTACTTATCTTACCAAAACTGCTGCTTTTGGAGACTGTCTCAGGAGTGACTCTGCACGCACTGGCTTTGTGGGAGCCTAGGCAGTTTGGATGCCCAACTTGCTAGAACTGGATGGAGGTGGGGATTCCTTGGACTTCCCACAGGACAGGGACCCCTGATTGCTCTTCAAGCTGATGAGTGTTCTGGTCTTGATTTGGTGAGGGGGAGGGAAATGGTAGGCGGTGGCGGGAAGGAGGCAGAAATCTTTAATAAATAAATAAATTAAAAATAAATAAATAAATAAATAAAAGTAAAAAAATATCTTGAGCATCAAAAAAAATAATGTGTCCATGCTTTAGAACAGTCATTCTCCACCTTCCTAATGCAGTTCCTCATTAATACTTATTAGTACAGTTCCTTGTGTTGTTGTGACACTCAAACATAGCTATATTAGTGTTGCTACTTCATAACTGTAATTTTGCTACTGTTATGAATCCTAATGTAAGTAGTTTTGGAGGTAGAGGTTTGCCAAAGTGGTGGCAATCCACAGACGGAAAGTTCTTGCATTAGAGCCTCACAGGAGATGTCTGCTCCAAAGGGAGTGGTGTAGTTTGAAAATCAAGGTAGTTTCAGAGTCAGGGAACTGGATAGTACAGGGTTGATTGGCAGAGGGAAAGCAGGGATGTAACTGATGCTATACCTGGGGTCTAGAGCTGTGGATATAGAATAGAAGAGAAAGGAATCACAGGGAATGATACTAAGGAAGATAACCCAGATTCAGAAAGGCAGGTACCATGTACTCTTCATATGTGAAACTTAGTAGTAAACGTTTGAATATGCAAACTCCAGTGGGAGTAAACATGCATCAATATTAGGAAAGTAGCAAGGGGCCATGCTAATTGGAAGAGAAAGCTTCAATTAAAGTGGTTAGGGAAGACAATAGAACACTATGGAAGGGAGGAGATAGTCAAGAAGATGAATGGGAAACAGAAGGGAGGAAATCAACCAAAATTAGAAGTACGTATGGAAACCTATTATTTCACAAACTAATTAATTTTTTTTTGTAGTCTGTATTGTTTTTAGGATTTGTCTTCTCCAGAAATATGCACTCCTGGTATTTTGCCATGCTTACTCTGAGGTGTGATATCCTCCAAGCCCTGTCTGTAGTCCTGTTGTGTACCCTGTTCATCTGATAGACTAGGCAGACTTTAACTGACTTCAGGCTTCTTGGAGCACCCTCTCCCATTCTCAACCACCATGATTGTTTGTCAAACGAATTTTATTTTATCTTGTTATTTCAATTAGACTATATTTAAAATATCTGTTAATATGAAAAGGATAAACTATTAATTAAAGAAGAACTAAAGTGAGACAGCCCTTCAAAAGTTCTAACCCTTTAGAACTATTGTTACTGTCTGGAAAACTGGAAAAAGTCGCGCTGGGAGAATGCATAATCCCTGTGCAACGCTTTGAAGAAAGAAAACTAAAGCAAGTATACATAACAAATATGGGAAGTTATTTAAAAACTGAGACTGTATGACCACATATATAACCAAGCAGTTTCAATGTTCTCACAAGACCATGTTCATGTGTCTGCATGTTTACTTGTATGTAGGTATGTATGAGCTGGTATATATGCATGTGTAGGTGCATAGATATAGGGCCTGGAGAACAACCTGGGTGTTGTTCCTTAGGAATCACCCACATTATTTATTTGAATTTATTTATTTATTTATTTATTTATTGTGAAGTAGGTTCACTCACTGTCTTTTTACTCACCAAGAACAACAGGACCATACGTCATTAGCCCCAGGTATTCTCCTGCATCTGTTTCCCCGGCATTAGAATCACACATAAACATGTCAACAAGCTCACCAAGGCCAGCTGGACTGTGACAGAAAAAGCATGGGATATATCTGGTCTCTCTGAACATGGCAAACAATGAGGACTGATGAGAAGCTAAGGACAATGGCAC
>NC_022035.1:14219447-14226710 GCF_000317375.1 Microtus ochrogaster | reverse complement strand
GGGGAGGGAAATGGGAGGCGGGGAGGAGGTGGAAACTTGTTTTGTTTTTTTTTTTTTTCCTTTTCTCAATAAAAATAAATGTTATGTTTCTTGGAAAAAAAAAAGAAAAAAAATGTTTTCAAGAAATAGTTGTTCATAATCACAGCAGTATTAGTCATAATAGCAAAACCACACACACGTGCACATTACAATACTGGACATTATACTAATTAAAAAAGGAAGATCACAAAGGGATTAATTGGAGTCATTGAAGATACCTCAGACACTCAAAGTAATCAATATAGAAAGCAGTATCTACATAAAATCCAAACTCTCACCCTAAAAGAAGTATGTGATTGATTTGGGAACCATTTTGAGTGACCAAGGTCTGGAAACATTTTGAAATCTACATTTAAACATAAGAGAAATTTCATGAACTTTTAAAGTTTAACACACAAAAAAGTCATAAATCAAGACAATATTATCAGAGATGCAGTTACAGCAAAGATGAGGGCAGCTTTTCCATAGACTCCTGATGCTATCTCATGATATTTGTTGCTTCTGGATTGATAGAAGCTCCTCGTCTCCTAAGAAAATAGATTTCAAAAGGTTTTTATATTTTGGTCACAGGATGTTTGCTCCAGCACAGAGGAGGATAGGAATAACTATTCAGGAAATCAACATTAGCCCACGATGAGGTTATTAGCCTCTGACTTGCAGAATCCCAACCTCACCACATCACCGTGGTTTTAACAAGCACATCATTTTTGGCAAACAGAGCATCGTTCTAAGAATTCTCATTCACAGTAGAAAAGTGGTTGCCAGGTGCTGGAAGCAGAATAAGTAGGCATAATGTTAACAGAATTTTAGTTTTGCAAGATGAATAATATTGTCTCAGGGTTGCCATAACAATATAAATATTCTTAACACTAATGAATTCTATACTGAATAATTGAAATGCTAATTTTATGTCCCGCTACTTTACCATAATTAAGAACATAAAAATAAAATACAGAGCCATGATTGAAAAAGAAAAAAAACTACTTTATAGCAAGTACACTGTACAGTGTGGCAAGTATAATAATGTACTGTACTTTTGAAAAATCACTGAGTAAATTTTAATTATTTATAACTAAACACCTAAATATTATAGCTAAAATATATCATTTATATGTGTAATTAACACTTTATTCAAATAGTATAGCTTATCTATACTCAAATTACATTTTATCCTCAAAATACATGTAGCTGGAATTGATCAATTTATTATTAAGAAATAAAAATCTTTTTAAAAATTGGGGAAAGTTGGCGTAGGACTACCACTACAAACTGGCTTTCCAATGTGTGCTAGCTAAATTGACAAAACCTGAGAGGTGGCTTGGAAAGAAATTCTACACACTAAAAAACAAAGTTTAGCCACGTTTTTTGTTCAGATGAGCTCTGCTTCCTGACAGCATGCTGCACCTCCTTTAAGAGAGGTTTTCCTGATTGAGTGGTAGCAGGAAAAAAGCCCTGCAGTTTTGAAATGGTGAATTCCTAGGCCATGTTGTGAGCACTAACTCTGTCTCTTTCAGGAGACTGAGCATTTAAATGGGTTCTGTAAGCAGAGTGATACAACTTGCTTAATGGCAACATAGACCCACTGTGTGCCTAAATATAGGGCAATGTACATGGCTTTCAGAGGGAGCTAACAGCTCTGCCATGGTGGACTGGGTGGAGCAAGCAGGCAGGACCATGTTGATGATAGCCACGTGCACATAGTAATAAAAAATGCCCTTTTGCTTCACAAAATAATTATAGATATACAATAAAGACAGTTTCAGATGTAAAAGTCCTCTAAATGGATCATAGTAATGGATAAATGTACGTAGACCTGGGAGAAAGGAAGAAGAGTATAGAGAGTTATGAAAGGAAGTAAATGGTTTTTAAAGGGACAAAGTAAACTTGTAGAAAAATTAATAGAGTAAGAAAATAAGCCACGTAAATATGGAATATACACAGATAGTCTGGATTATGTATATGATTGTGTTTTCTTTGAATTTTTTGACTGGGAAGGCACTAAATACAGAGAGACATTTCATTGTCTGGTCTGCCAAACTAAACCAACATATATACTTTAGAAGTATCTTGATTTAGAAATTTGGGTCTAACGATATGTATGCTGCTTTGGAAAAGAGGTTCTTCTTTTGTTTCCTCAAAAGATGAGAACCTATGGAATCCTTCCAGACTACTGAGGTTTTATGTATGAAACCAGCAAATTACTTTACCCATAAAAAGCAGGAAACAATTTGAAGAAAGCTACACCCAAATTCCTAAAATGCTTATTAATGTTTGCTTACATTTAAAGGGGAATATGCTATAAAGAATTGCATTGGAATGGTTCTTTGTGTAGCCTGATAAAGTAGTTATATACATTAAATGTAAAAATTGTCAGAGATGGGCATATGTTAATTATGTTCTAGTTGATATGGTAGATATAACTAATTATAAAGGCATCAATGGATTAATCTATTGGGGAATTCATAGGTGAGCTATGATCTCATTGGTGTTAGTGGGCCATAATAGAGGCAACTGGGTTTGCAGAAGATGTTTGTCACATATTGTTTGATATAGTAATCAAGATTTCAACTAGACAGATTGTGATATAATCTTAGACTTCCTGGAAAATTTAAACTAAGAGTGAGATACTTCATAGCTACCAACATATAGACTATATATCATTTTACATCATTGTGAAAATATACCTGACAAAAATGATTACAAGGATAAAAAGGGTTATTTTGGTTAAAAATTTCAGATTAAAATTGTTTGCTCCTGTCTTACAGATCAGTACATAATGAGTATTTATCACGCAGAAGACTTATTCAACTCATGATGTCCTGGAAGAAAATAGAGGAAGAAAAATGGAAAGGATTGCATTAATAATTCAAGGACATGCCCCAAATAACCTCTCTCCTACTGGGCTACTTTTTATCTGCTCCATAACTTCCCAGTACACTATCAGCAAATGACAAAACCTTCAACCCATGTGACAAGCCTTTTAGTGTACATTAAATATTCAACCTCTTGCTGACAAAACTTAAGAAACTAGTTTCATTCACCTAAGTGTTCAATACAGAGAAAGAAATCATTCAAGTTTTGACCCTGGATATTTTGACATTCAGGCTAAGAAAGAGAGATGGCAATAGGAAAGCAGGAATAACTGAAAGTAATGCCTGATATAGTTGGACAGACTGAGTCTAATAAAATGATGCTTCCCTGGAAGGCAAGTTGAGACTGATATCTAATATGTAGCTTACTGAGTGAGTCATAAGTCCTTATCCAAGGCTATATATGCACAAGAAATTTTTTTTATGAATTCAATGTAGCTGTCTTGTTATAGAGAAAAAAATGCCTCATTGACACTAACATTAAATGGGCACTGCATTTCAAGTCAAAGTTAGCATTTTATATAAAATGCTGCCTACTGTTAGTAAGCTCAAATTTATTTCTTGACCACTGTTTTTGGATATATGTTTGTGAATCAGAGAAAAAGATGAAAAGTAATAAATACGATATAAATATGAAAGAATGTTTGTTTTAAAGAGCAGCCAAGAAAATGGGGATCACAGAGACAGATAAGGGCCTCAGTAGATAACAGAAGATTATGATTTTAATTGATATGTAAAATATGGTCTAAAGAAAGTAAGGGAAAAATTGTGACCTCTGAGCACTGAAGATGCAATGAATTCTCAACAAAATTGAAACTGTAGCCTTCAGAAAAAAGATGGGCATGTGGTCAACAGTACCATAAAGAAGACTAAATTTATGTATTTTTAGGGAACAGCACATACATGGTTTTGCAATCCCATGGAAGTTGTTTTGCAACAATTTTATTTTCTCAGTAGAAAAGCTTTTTAAAGTCATGAGCTGAGTAAAATGAGTTAGGAGTTTATAAAGGTTTTATTAGACAGAAAATACGAAAATATTTTCCTAGTAAAATGGAAAGTGTATGCAATGAGTATATTTATAGACCTACAAAAGTTACTAGCTGTAAATATAAAATGATATCAATATTCATGGTTTGGTTCCTCTTCAAAGGCATATTCATCTGCCTTGGCTTAGACACAAAGTAGATTGAATGACATATAGTCAAGATATATATATATATATATTGGACTGACCACAATTATCAATTTTTAAGATAATTAGTGATATGAGCGAAAAGTTATGCGCACTACAGGAAGCATAGTAAGAAATTGGAACTTTCAGTGGCCAAACACTTTCTGGAGCTAAAATGTTAGAAATATCAACAGTTAGGGTGTAAGTTTCAGTTGATAGAAACTTGAATGGTGGGCCTCTCTAAATAACCACCTTGTGATAGTCTTGGTAACTTTTATTCTAATTCATTAGATTGAGGTTTTGACACAAAGAAGCAAGGGTAACGTATGCACGGTCAACAATATGAGACAAGTGAAAAAGACATCATTTTAGGAGTACAGTTTCAAAGAATATAGCCCACTGCATCATCTAAGCAGGACTTTCATGGGCTTACAATGATTTAAGTGGCAAGCACAAGCCCTGCATAGGTCTGCACCGTGCCCTCTGAATATTTGCTGTGACTTGGAGTTTCTCTGGGACTCCTAACTTTGGGAGTGGGTATGTCTACGATTCTTTTGCATGCTCTTGGTACTCTTTTCTTCTATTGGTTGCCTTGTTTGGCCTTGATATGAGGGCTTTTACCTTGTCTTATTTTATCTTGGTTTATCCTGTTTTGTTGATGTCTCTTAGAGGCCCTTTCTTTCTGAAAAGAAAGAGAAGGAGAGTGGATCTGGGGGAGAGGGGAGATGGGGGGCAAAGTTGGGAGGAGTGAATGGATGGGAAACTGTGGCTGAGATGTACTGTATAAGAGCAGAATCTGTTTTCAATTTTAAACAGTGTACAAAAAAGAATTCCCTTTTCCTGACATTGCCTTAAGAGAGAAGGACCTGAGAAACCTGGGTTACACTTGGGTCTATGAAGAACATGGAACATTTCCATAGGAACCAAATCTTGCTAAGCCCCCTTCTATATCAAATAAGGACAAAGATTTTCTATAAGACAAGGATACATACAAGTTTTGGAAAGGCATTTAAATGAGTGGAGATTAACGTATTTCAATGTAACCGGACAGTAGGAAAACAGACAAGAAGAGACAATATGTTAATATCGCTAGGAGTTATTGTGTAAAAAGTTGAATGACATCTTCAGGCACTATTTCTCAGGAGATGTGAGGAAATGTCTATTCATTCAGAAAGAAAAAAAATGACAACAGACCAAAGTACAGATAGTTCCAAAGCAGCTCGATACAGCAATGTGTTTCATTTGGGTTATTTTCAGAAATATGCGTGAAGGGTCACTTAAAGGAACAGAAATAACTCAGTGATAGTTGAACCACCATAACCAACCACAGCAGGAGTGACAACATGCAAAAGTTGAAACCTGGAATACAATGTGTAGCCTTTAAGCAGTCCAATGGGTGGAGAGTGTCCTTAGTAGATAGCTCAATTTGTTGACTCTTCTAGATGGCTCATCATGGCTGGTCTCAGTTTCTTCTAGGTCTTCTTGGCAGTGTGTCTACCTGAGAATGACTCTGATCAGTTCTTCCTATTGATATACGATTAATGAGAAAGGAGTTGGCTAGTGAATCAAATCATTCTCGTGGACTTTCTGAAACTATTTTTAGTTACTTCGTGTCTTAAAGAGATCTCTGCAGAGTGGAACTTTTCATCTTTCTATAAACATTCTGTTTTTAAATATCCTGTTGTTTCAACTTCCCATTTATAGCTTATTTCTTATGAAGTTTCTTTCCAATATAAAAGGAAACTGCTCCACAACAGGACTGATGGCAAGAAAGTTGGATGAACTGGGGCAAGATGAGGCTATTGTAAAACTTAACAATTTAAATCATGAAATAAAGTACAGGAGAGATGTCTTAAAGTTTAAGCGTGTTCAGATGCATGCTGGTACTCAATTGATCTCTCCTTTTTGGAGTCCAGACCAGGCTATAGGACAGTGATGACAATGTTAAGAGTGGCTTCTGCACCTTCCATGTTTTTAAACTCCATAACAGACAAGCACAGAGGTTGTCTTCTAGGTGATCGTAGATCCTGTCGATTTTACAGTCAATATGAACTAGCATAATGCCCGTTAAATATTAGTGAGTTTATAAATAAATAAGAAATCTTCAGAGAAACCCTCAATACACCTACCCACATACACACCCACACACAATTTGTTTTATGCTTGTTACATGCATTAATTAAATGTAAACCAATAAATATTAACAAACATGAACAGGCCTCAAGGCAGTACACTTTTGTTTTATGTCTTCAGTAGCAATAATTTCTATTTGTTCATAAAGGGAAAATCCATAAATCATATGTGCTGGAGCTTTTGGCAGGATGATATGTGTATTATTCCTATCTTCTTAAATCTTACACAAGCTTTAGTCTAGCATGCACAGCTGCTAAATCATTATCCTTTGCATGAGTAATTGTTGCAGATGTTCATGCTGATTAATGGAATACAGCTATATTTATGGTGGTTCCAGTATGGCAAGTACACCATTATGACTGTTTAAAGCACAAAAGCTACTGTGCTGTGATGCTCTGTTGTGAGGCTCTGTGTGGAGGCCATGAGTCACTACCATAGATCTGCAGGGCCGCTTTCCAGTGCTGTGCTTTCCTAACACTGAAAAAATCTTACTCTCAACCACACATATTTTATAGAAGGACTATGTTATGCTACTTTAAGTATGTTTAATATTACAGATAAGTTTTCTTTTTTCTTAAACCTTAACCACAAATTCAGTGATAAAACAACCACCAGTAAGTGATCATTTCATAGCTTCACTGTTACATATTTTTTTTAACTTACTGACAAGGCAAACATTAGGGACAAAACAAAGTGATAAATCAGTTAGATAAACCAGGAGACAGCATAGTGTTCAATAAAACACATTTTTAAATCTTTTGCTTTTAATTTGCTTCCTTACATGTAGTTTTGGCTCTTACTAGTCTTTGAGTGATCAGTTCTCCCAATTGCCTTGAGATTAATGAAGTTTCAGGGTAAAGTGACTTCTCAGAGCAAATTTGCTCATTCCTGAGCAAATTCTTCACCAATAACAATATTTCAAGATGTTACAAGTGTTCTACAGACAAGTATTGATCATGTACAACTTTAACCGTACTATTTGGTCAAGAGAGATGGACTGCACTCTAGAATTGAGAGAGAGAGAGAGAGAGAGAGAGAGAGAGAGAGAGA
>NC_022035.1:14207092-14219347 GCF_000317375.1 Microtus ochrogaster | reverse complement strand
GAGAGAGAGAGAGAGAGAGAGAGAGAGAGAGAGAGAGAGGGGGGGTGTTAGTGGAAGAGGAAGGGGGTACCAGTCTAATCATGCAACAGTACCCAAGGACCAGAAGATAACTCCTTGGTTATGGTCACTTTGGACATTCAAATAAATGTTTTCTCCTCCCTACAGTGAGGACAACCGATTTGCAGCTATATAAAACTACAAGCAGATTATAAAGCAGAAAGAAAATATTATAGATCATACTTATTTGGAAACTGCCACCATAGTTCACTCATACACCGTAAAAGTCACTAGGATGCTTCTGATTCACAGGGAAAGGCAACATGAGGCAGAACTCGCACAGAGTGGAACTTAGGAAAGAGAACAAATATAGCTTGCCATGCCCCTGTTCCTTCAGAAGGCTGTGGGGCTGGTAAAGACAGAAGGCAGGTACTGTCTCCATGCAGTTGTTAGTCGCAAGGATATGCCTGAGAGCTTGGGGCACAAAGTCCTGTAACCCTCTACTGTATTCAAATATGGTGGGAGACTGTAGGTAGTGAGAGTTTCACATTGAAAATCCCCTAATAATATATAAAAGTGACCCCCCCCCCAAAAAAAAGAAAATAATAATACAGGGTAAAATCTTGTACTGGAACCTGGTCTAAAATGTTCATAGTGATAATTAGGAAGTTGGGGAAGTGGAAAGGAATTCATCCTGCGTTTTGTTGACAATGAGGTTTGTAGCAGAAGCAGCAGCTGCTTCAGTCTGCAGGGATCCCCCTAGGGGACAGGGTTTTGAAGAACACTGAACACTTCCAACTGAGCAGTGTAATCATTTAATCTAAACCTGATCCTGGATACCTGGATCCTTTCCGTAGATCAAGCAACTGCCACTTGGCAGTTGTACCTGACATGGTTGCCTGCTGGGCGCCTTCCTGTGTTATTTATTGTCCCTGTTGTGGGCTTGGTTTGCTGGCATCCTTGTTGCTCAGCATAAGCCCTGAATTTGATGTCCTGGCCTCAAATGACAATGTCTGTAAATTTGGCTGAAAACATCTCCAGTTTACAGATTAGGAGTCTATGAAAGAGGAGGAGACAGGTAATTGTCATCACTGGGTAGCAAATGAACAATTTTAAGCAAAGCTAATAGTTCCTTTGGCAGCATGTTAAAGTCCCGAGGCACGCTGGCCAGGTAATAATGCAAGCCACTGCACCTGAGCAGTGACATGTTTGTAGGCTTGTGAGATGAATTGTCTTCTTTCTTTCTTTCTTTCTTTCTTTCTTTCTTTCTTTCTTTCTTTCTTTCTTTTTTTCTTTCTTTCTTTCTTTTTCTTTTTTTTTCTCAAAAAGATGTGTTTTTGTCTACAGCAGTTGCTTGCTTTTAACTTCATAGTTTCGATAGAGTAAGAAGAAAAATGTGTGTTTATCGATTGATTTAGAGGTTTACTAAAGTCTTGCAAACTTAAGTTAAAAGCACGTCAATTGAAAAATGAAATGTGTTTTAGCATAGTAAGGGTAATTCCAACAAATGAGGAGATGCTGAGTTACCAGCACAAGGGCTAAAAACAGAGGCTGCGGTAAAATTCGAACGGTAGGATGGAATTCAGTTTATACTGGATGAGCTGTTTGCATCTGTTCAGATCTCTCTATCTACCTCCATTTCTTCACTCTTATACAGTGGTAACAATTCTAATAATGGCACCATCTATTTTACTCACAAATCAGAATCCTTTGCTGGAATGGAGATCAGTAACCAAAATCCACAACCAGAATTGAGAGACTGGAAAAGAGAGGGGACACAGGCTCTTCACCAGCATATATAGTATAAGAGGCCATGCCCGAGTAGGTGGGTAAACACAAGCTGTAAGAATTCCTGCAGCATCACCCCCTTTTGTTAAAATAAGAGAGTTTTAAGCCTAATACAAAACTTTATACAATAAAACAAATATATTTAATAATTATCCTCTCCTTACTAGCTTAAGTCTTATATAATAAATAACTTGGTGAAGTCATGAAAGGAAAGTAACTACAGCTATGCCCATATTCCCAAATATTGTTTATAAACATTCTTTTACATTTAAAGGGGAAATGATATAGATATGAATAATTTGCATTGGTATGGATCTTGGTTCATTGATACAAATTTAAGGTCAATTTTGTTATATGCATATCCCTGCTCTTGATTAAGGTATTGTGATTGTGTAGTTCATTTAAAAATGTAACATATAATTAAAAATGTAAGTTAATAGATACTGATCTATAATAGTCAAGCTTGTAGTCATGTTAGTTAGATTTTCTAGATATATAGAAATATATTTCAGTTAGACAGGTATTCTTCAAATCTTTCAGAGACCTTCAGAATATGGCATTTAAAATGTTTTAAAAACTTAGGACTTTTCATGACAGTGAGACACATCTGCTCCTGGCAGCACCAAGCTACTTCAAAAGGATGATGGGCATTGAAGGGGCTCTTTATGGAGTTAGTTAGCCATTTGGACAAGAAACTGCTCTTGCCTGGATTGCTTCACTGGACATGAAGGACCCGCAGAAAAATGACTGCTAAATTTGCTTAACGGTGAGATGATCCTTCAGGGTTTCTGCTTCATGAAAGAGGCTGCAAGACATTCTGCAAGATACAGAAGAAAGTGACTGAAGTGTCTTTGAAATTTCTGGTGGATACTATGAGCCTGTAGACTGAAGGTGGATGCCCCAGTGCTATAGAAAAACTTTGGGTGACTGTCCAGGCAGCAAGATGTCTCTGTCAATTATAGAATTTTGGAAGTTGCTTGCAATGCACTTCCTGTTTATTTAGGTAATATTATATCCTTCTGGAGTCTTTGATGGAGTTGAAGAATAGATAGCTATTATTATAGTTTTCCTCAGTTATGATAAAAGATAAAATAGATATAAATATTGTAGCTATAGTTTTTGCTTGATACCCATTTTGTTATATGTAATTTTACTATGTTAAAATTAAAGCCTTCTATTTTGTTTAAACAGAAAAGGGGAAATGGTGCAGTTATTTCTTCTGTTTGTATGTTGTTTTCATTGGTTAATAAATTAAAAAAAAGTGATTTGGCCTAGTTTATAAGGCAGAACTTAGGTAGGCAGAGAAGACAAAACTGAATGCTGGGAGGAAGACAGGCAGAGAAAGAGAGAGACACCATGGAGCCACCAGAGACAGACATGCTGAATCTTTCCCAGTAAGCCACTGCCACATGGTGATACACAGATTAATAGAAATAGATTAAAGTGAGATGTAAGAGTTGGCCAATAGGAATTTAGAGCTAAGGGGCCAAGCAGTGTTTTAATTAATACAGTTTCTGTGTGGTTATTTTGGGTGTAAGCTAGCTGGATAACTTGGATGAACAAGCAGGCCCTTCTCCCTAAAACACGCTCATATTCTCACCTCCTCTATTTCTATTAAAAATAAGGGTAGGCTTCTCATAGATATCAACAAAACATTGCATATCAGGCTGCAGTAGCATAAAGAACCTTCCTTGTACTGAGGTTAGGCAAGGCAACCCAATGTGAAGAATAGGATCCCAAAAGCCTGCAAAAGGCTCTAAGACAGTCCCTGCTCCATCTTAGAAATCCTACAAAAAGACCAAGCTATGTCACTGTCCCTTATCTGCAGAGGGCCCAGGAAGGTCCCACGCAGCCTCCCTGGTTGTAGATTCAGTCACTGTGAGCTTCTAAGAGCCCAGATTAATTGATTCTGTGGGTTTTCTTCTAATGTCCTTGAACCCTCTGGCACCACAATCCTTCCTCCAAGATTCTCCTAGCTCATACTAATGTTTGGCTATGTGTTGCTATATTTGTTTCCAATAGATGCTGGATGAAGCCTCTTGATGACAACTGGGTGAGGCACCAATTTATGAGTACAATAGACCATTAGTCATCTTTATACTGACAATTTTCACCTCTTTTAATAGGGATTACATTGAATCTGAAGGATGCCTTTAGTAGTATGGCTATTTTCACAATATTAAACCTACCAATTAATAGCACAGGATGTCTTTCCATCACCTTAGGTCTTCTTCAATTTATTATTTTAACAACAAAGTTTTTATTACAAAAGTCTTTCACTTCCTCAATTAAAATGCTATAGCAAATGGTGTTGTTTAACATATTCCTTTTTTCTGTATATCTTCCATTTATATTTAAAAAAGCTACCATTTTTGTGTATTAATTTTGCATCCTGCTATTTTGCTGACTATACTTATCAACCCTAGCAATTTGCTGATGGGGTCTTAAGGGTCTTTTATGTATAAAATGATATCATTATAAAAAGAATGCCGTGTTTTGTCAATATTTCCAGAACTTCTGACAAAGTGTGTGAATTTATCATTGTAAAATGAAGGACTAGAAATTACCAGTGGTTATATATTTTTCCCCAAGTCTTTGGTACTTTCACTTAAAAAAATCACAAGCAAAAGCCATTTAGTTATTATACGTAGTATTCTTACTCTGTTTTGACTGTGCTTTCCTATGAATTCATTCAGAGAAGTTTATATATAGACAGTCTGTAGGCTGATACAATCATATTTTCTCATTTTGTTACATATATGCATACATGTGTGTTTGTGTGTGTGCTGTGTTTGTATCTGTGTCCATCTTATTTTCTTTAAGATGTGCTATGTTTAAAATATACATGAGAACATTGGATTTGCAAATGTCTTTATTTAAAATACAAAAGAACTCATTACATTTATATACTATACACATGACTGAAAAGTATAGATTTGAGGGATTATGTTTCAGTTAGGAAATTTAAACTAAAATAAAACTTCTGACATCCTATACATCTTCATGTATGTGAGCTTCTACTATAGTTTGTTCAGCCTTGTATGTATAGCAAACATCTACGTGTTAAAATAGATATGACTTTTCTATTTTGAGATTAGCCTTTAAATGCGCATATTCTAATTTTACTTGCACTTATCCTGTGTATGAGTTGATAGAGTTTAACAAAAGGGCTCGAAGGTGAGTTTTACCACAGTGGACAATGCACCAAGAAACGGTTCATTATCAGAACTTTTTAAAAGATGTATTTCTATAATTCCAGGTCTTGGGCTTCAGAATCATGCCTAGGCATGGTGAGGGAATGAAGAAAGGACATATACAAAGAGAAAAATTGAAGCCAGGTGGGCTTTGCTCTTCAATGAAGCCGTATGTACTACTTCTAGAAGCTAGAACCTCACAGCTTTTATTAGCTCTGAAATAGGGGAAAGGCTGGACTAACTTTAGTAAGGAGATCTCTTTCATCATTCAGCCTCTGATTGTAAGTATCCAGAGTGATTATGAATCTGCAGTTACTAGATTTTTCACACATGTACACAAACTGACCAGGGCATGTAAACAAGTGTCTGGGCAGAGTCAGCCTTTCTTTTCTTGAATCTGACCCATATGGAAAATTGCTTTGCCAATTTCTATGGGTTCATGTACTTGGGGCCCTCAGCATGACTATGCCAATACTTCATTTTACTTAGTGATTTATTCACTAAAGGCTTCTTTCACTCCCCTCAGTGTATGAAGTATTAAATTTGACTAAAATATATTTTGTCTATATGTTTGGCTCCTAGGAGGTAATCTTTACATACTTGCAATACTATGTCAGAGAAGAGTAATTTTGTTTACTTCTGTTTACCCGGGTTCTTTGATTTAGGTAGTGTAAGAGAATGATTTAGAGATGACTGAAATGTAACATTAACTCTATTTTGGTCAATTGTCACGAAAATTTTTGACACTGTGCCTATAGTGAGTTTTCCTGGTTAGAATCATACTATGTGCATTATCATACCAATGTTAAGGAATCAGCTCTGCCCAGGACAAGTTGGGGAAGACAAGTGGAAAACGTCTCCAGTGGAAATTTCCTTGACTCTGAGTGTCTCCTTCTATCCTTAAATTTTCACTAGAGAAAACTCCATCCATCGCCAGAGCTCCCAAGGTCCATAAGAAGGGCAGAAGGAGAGAGGACATGAACAAGGAAGTCAGGACCGCGAGAGGTGCGTCCACCCAGTGAGAGGGCAGGACTGATCTAATGGGAGCTCACCAAGGCCAGTTGGACTGGAACTGATGGAGCATGTGATCAAACCGGACTCTCTGAATGTGGCTGATGGTGGAGGCTGATGGAGAAGCCAAGGACAATGGTGCTGGTTTTGATTCTACTTCATGGATGGGCTTTGTGGGATCCTAGTCTGTTTGGATGCTCACCTTCCTGGACCTGTGGGGAGCAGGGAGAACCTTGGACTTCCCATAGGGTAGGGAACCCTGATTGCTCCTTGGACTAGAAAAGGAGGGGGAGGGGGAGGGGGAAAGGGGAGGGAAGTGGGAGGAGGTGAAAATTTTCAATAAAAAATAAAGTAATTAAAAAGAAGAAAATTCCATAATTACTCAACATTGGCTCATTGAATTTACATAATTAAAGCATGGATAAGAGCTTCTTTATAAAGATGTTTTGACTTAGAATTAGTTTTAAAACAACTGAGGGCAATTTTGGAGACTGCTCTGTAACCTTCCCAATGTTTTTTTTTCATACTTGTCTGTGCAATTTTACTGCTGAAAATCTTCAGAACATCAGTCAAGTTCAAAAAGATAATTTAACTTTTGCCTGGTGATCTTGTCTGCTTCCAATTGGGAGTATGGGGGTGGGAAGGGAAGAAGAGAGGGAAAGAGAAAGGGGAGAAGGGGGGGTTGGGGAGAGCTTGGGGTAGTGGGATGGTTGAGATGGAGGAAAGACGGATATGGGAGCAAGGAAGAAGATATCTTAATTAAGGGAGCCTTTTGGGATTGGCAAGAGGCTTGGCTATGGAGGGGTTCCCAGCAGTCCACGGGGATGATCCTAGCTAGGACCCTGGGCAGTGGAGGAGAGGGTGCCTGAACTGGATTTGTCCCATAGTCACACTGATGACTATCTTGAAAATCGTGATAGCCGGGCGGTAGTGGTGCACGCCTTTAATCCCAGCACTCAGGAGGCTGAGGCAGGCGGATCTCTGTGAGTTCAAGGCCAGCGTGGTCTAGAAGAGCTAGTTCCAGGACAGGAACCAAAAGCTACGGAGAAACCCTATCTCGAAAATCCAAAAAGAAAAAGAAAAAGAAAATCATAGACCCTTCGTTGGAGATAAAGACAAGACCCACATCAGAGCACTGGATTGAGATCCCAAGGTCAAGTTGAAAAGCAGAAGGAAGGAGAATATTAGCAAGGAAGTCAGGACCACCAGGGGTTGGTTCACCCACTGAGACAATGTGCCTGAGCTAATGAGAGCTCACCAGCTCCAGCTGGACTGGGACTGAACAAGCATGTGATGAAACTGGACCCTCTGAATTTGGCTGATAATTGGGGTAGACTGAAGGGCCAAGGATAAGGAAGGGCACTGGGATTTGTCTCTCCTGCACGTACTGGCTGTTTGCGATCCATTCTCTTTGGATACATACCTTCCTAAGCCTGGATGTAGGGGGGGAGGGCCTTGGACTTACCACAGAGCAGGGTACCTTGTCCTCTCTTAGGACTGGAGGGGGGTTGGGGGGGAGGGTGTGAGGGGGAGCGGGTGGGAAGTGGGAGGAGGGGAGGAAGTGGAAATTTTTATTGATATTATTTAAAGTAATAAAAACCAAAATTTAATAAAAATATATAAAAGATAATTTAAATACAACTATAGCTGTAGAAATTTTTTGATGGTCTTTGTCACAGAAAATTCTATTCAGAAGGATTTGTAGAAATTCAAACATCAAGACAATGCAGCTCTTTTGTTTCTTTCTGATTTTCCCTTATGAAGGAAAGTTAAAAGAAAACATGTTCTTCGAATCACCTGAATTAGAACTATGAGCCTTGAGCTGTAAATAGCAGTGAGGATTTATTTCTCATAAAGTATCTGTCTTTTCTTGATGATCGCTGGTGTCCTTTGCTTCACACACTTTTTTATTTTTATTTTTTAAAAGCATTTTCTTTAGCCTGTATTGACTATTTTAATATTAACAAGAATTTAGAAGGAAATCCTATTGTTTTCTATCTAAACCATGTTTGCTGTTCTTAGGCACGTAACACGTCTTAAAAATAAATAAATGTGCCCTGTCATAAAAAAGGGCCAACTTCATGCTAAGTAGATTTTATTTCTTCACATTAGGCTTTTGGCAACTAAAACAAACACTTCATTGATTTTATGTCACCATCTCTCAGACAAGAAAACAATGAGAACATAACAATGTACGTAGATTTAGAAATCAGTGTTCTAAGCAGAAGGATAAGAAATAAAGCCAGGAAACTCGTTTATTTTGAATCAATCCATTTTGATGTCTTTTTCCTTTATAATTAAAATGATAATTTAAAATCACTTGTATGAATTGATTATAAATAAGTTTTATACTGTTCTCAGAATCTAGTATCTTAAATACAGCAGTAATTTATATGCTGCTGTTGTGTACATAGTGTGTTTCTATACATATTAATTTGCTATGGTTCCTGGAATAATTATCAGAGTTCTGATGAATGAATACAGAAGAAGTTTCTCAACTCACAGCTCAACATCCAGATGTGTGAATTTACCTTTCATGGCTTGAGAGTGCAATGAATAAGATTCTTCTTATGATTTTTATGGCAGTTTCCTCTCCTCATTTCTTTTACCTTTTATTTTTTAATAGTAAAATATCTATTTTCTCCATATTATGACTGTAATGTATCTAAGATGTCCTTAGGTGGTGCTTGACTACTCAGCTCAAGATCCTTGCCATGAGCAAAGTATGAAGAGAGAAGCTAATACCTATACACTAGGAAACCCCAGATAGGAAAATCATGAGTTCAAGTCCCATGTTCAGTCAATAAGTGTTAGTAACATTGATGGAGGAGGGTCATTTGTCTATGTGTTACTTTCATTGGTTAATAAAGAAACTGCCTTGGCTTTGATAGGACAGCAGCTTAGTTGGTGGAGTAGACAGAACAGAATTCTGGGAAGAAGGGAAGTGAGGCAGAAACTATAGCTCTCCTCTCCAAGATGGATGCAGATTAAGATCCTTCCTGATAAGCCACCACCTCGTAGTGCTACACAGATTATTAGAAATGGGTTAATCAAGATGTGAGAATTTGCCAGTAAGAGGCTAGAGCTAATGGGCCAAGCAGTGTTTAAAAGGATACAGTTTATGTGTAATTATTTTGGGTAAAGCTAGCCCGTGGATGGGAGCCATCCCTGGGCGGCAGGAAGAGGCCTGCCGCTCCTTCTATATAACATGACTGGCCAAAGATACATGAAAGTTAGTCTAAAACCAGCCACCAACCAAACATACACACCAGGTCCTCTGTGTGTATATTATGTCTTCCAGTTTAGTGTTTTTATGAAATTACTGAATGTGTGAATGAGTGACTGTCTCAACCCTCTGCCTTCTCTTGGAGGCTTTTCCTTCTGTTGGTTTCTTTTGTCCAACTTTGATGTGATAGTTTTGCTTTATCTTAGTATATTTTATTTTGTTCAAGTTTTAAAACGTGAATAAGAAAACCTACTCACTAGAGTAAAGGTTAACAAATGAACTGTCCTTTATTTCTACTGGGAGAGGCAAAATTAGTTTTCACCAAAGGAGTGATACTGGTTATATCAAACATTGTAGGTCAGACCTCATGTGTACTACTAATTGACCAACATGCAATGGACTGCATAGATTTGTTTGTTTGTTGGGTTTTTAGTTTTGTTTCATTTAGTTTGTGTGTGTGTGTGTGTGTGTGTGTGTGTGTGTGTGTGTGTGTCTTTGTTTTCTTATTTTAGGGGGTTTATTACTATACTGAGGTTTTTTTTTTTGAGAAAGAGCTTAAAGTTGGGTGGGTAGAGAGGAGGAGAGAATCTGGAAGAACTTGGGGAAGGGGAAGAATATGATCAGAATATATTTAAATTTAAAAACTGTTTTAAATAATGAAAATATGATTAAAAATAAAATAAAGGAAGAGGGAAAAGACAGACATGAAGGAAGAAAGGAAGGAAGGAAGGAAGGAAGGAAGGAAGGAAGGAAGGAAGGAAAGAAGGAAGGAAGGAAGGAAGAAAGGAAGGAAGAAATAAGGAAAGGAAAGAAGGAAGGAAGAAGTCTATTATTCCATGTCTGCTGGCATGAAAATAAAAAACATAACCAACCAACAGACACAAGGCAGGAAGAAGATCTTTAGGTAAAGGAGCTCAACAAAAATACACTTTGGATGAAATATATTTATTTTCTGTTTATTATATGTGTGCATGTGTCTGAGTTTGTGTTTACCATGCTTGTGTGGGGGTATGTGGGTGTGTGTGTGTGTGTGTGTGT
Source organism: Microtus ochrogaster (assembly GCF_000317375.1). NCBI lineage: Eukaryota > Metazoa > Chordata > Mammalia > Rodentia > Cricetidae > Microtus > Microtus ochrogaster. Next base: position 14,209,093 of record NC_022035.1, on the reverse strand, counting down.
GTGTGTGTGTGTGTGTTCTGGTAATTGAACCCAGGCCCTCATGTTTTCAATGCAAGTACTTTATTCAACTATCTTCAAACCCACACTTTTTATTTCTTATACAAGATTTAACCTTTTAACTTTAAAACATGCATATTAAAATATATAACAGGATTTCATTTTGAGGTACTATTTAATTGTAGAACATTACATGAGCTATCTTATTTCATCAGTCACTTAAAAATGTAATTATATTCTTAGAAAATATTGTTCCCCAAGATCACTTCATTTGGTATAAATTGAAATAAATTTAGAATTTAGGATTAATTCTTACATGTTAATTACACACATATTTAAATACTTGACATAAGAAAATATTTAAATCACTTACCCCAGTGTGTTCAGTCATCCTTCTATCAAGGAAACCTGTGAAAATGAAATTAAGTTGTTCTAAGATTGAAATAAAGTCAACTAAATTTGATGTATAGGCATTTATGCTCCAGTTTTTCATTCATAATTCATATTTTGAAGTAGTTATCTTTCACTACACCTGTATTTACAGAGCAACGGCTATTTGGAAGAGTATGTAAGAGCCACCATGGACCAGTTTTACCAACCCTTTGTGATGAGTTTATTCACAGGGCTTTGTTTCACACCAAGGGGAATTTCAGGGTGATTGCACACGTGTTACTGAGTCACACATTTTGTGACAAGTTTGATCTGAACTTCACTGTCTGTAAAAATACAATAAGAATGCCAATGTGGGGTTTTTCTAGAAGTACAACATGTATTTAAGCCAAATTTATTTCATCTTTTGAAGATCATATATCTACCACATAAAAAAGCAAACACTTCACAGAACACTTTTAAATAGTTTAGGATAGAGTATCAGCATTTCATCTTCAATAATTTCAGTGTTCTAGCTATGAAGATATATATGTGTGTGTGTGTGTGTGTGTGTGTGTGTGTGTGTGTAGACCTACTTAATTTTACATGCTTGAAGGCCAGTTATTTTGTTTATTCTCATTCACTTATTATACTCATAGTAGTTCTCACAAATGCTTTGACACAATAGATGATCTGCAATTCTATTCTTTAAAAAAATCTCCAATTAATAATAGATAATTATTCTGTGATGTTTTGCACAGACTGGAAATAACTGAATGGTCCATTTAATATTTATTCTAATACAAGATAAGTTTCATTTAATGGAGTATTTGTAAGTAGCTCAGAAATTTCAATTGTAGTCTTAAGAAAGTATCCGCAAAGTGAGTTTGTACAGCTTCTTGTAAACACAGGAGGATTTAAAGTGACATTTGACTGTTGGTTTATAGAAGATGTCTCCACTTGTAACACTATACTAATATGTGAAAAGGAATAGAAATTTGAGTATTTTGGCAAAAAATCATTATGAATAATACTATCATATGAAGTAAAATAATGTTTGAAATATATTACCTATAGACCCCCTAATTGAAAATCTTACTTTTGTTAAATTACAAGATGTTCTCTAAGGCCTTTCCTTTGAACCCAAACCACCTGAATTCTTACTAGACATTCTGAATGAATGCTCAATTTTATGTGGACTTTTGGAATCTCATAATGGTAGAGCAGAGAATGAAAATATTTTCTGTTGTTTGAACAACTAATGGGAAAGAAAACCATGCCTAGTTTTCTTTTTCTGTTTTAGTCAGACTTCCATCACTATAATAAAACATGACAAAATCAACATTTAATAAGGAATTATTATTTTAGGCCACAGTTTTGGATGTTTCAGTTCATGGCTACAAACTCCTGTTGCTTTGGGGCTCAAAATAAGTCATCATAAGAGTACATGGCAGAGTAAGTTGCCAACTCAGTTATTTCTTAGGATATTAGGAGAAAAATAAAAACTCACAATCCAGCCGGGCGGTGGTGGCACACGCCGTTAATCCCAGCACTCGGGAGGCAGAGGCAGGCGGATCTCTGTGAGTTCGAGGCCAGCCTGGTCTACAAGAGCTAGTTCCAGGACAGGAACCAAAA
>NC_022035.1:14198581-14204413 GCF_000317375.1 Microtus ochrogaster | reverse complement strand
TGTGAAGAATTTTGATGGGACCTTGATGGGGATTGCATTGAATCTATAAATTGCCTTTGGTAAAATTAACAAGAACAAGTTTTCCTTTTGGCAAGGCCTGGGACAATTTAACCCATTTTTGGCAAGGCCAATGGGTGTTTGCCATATAATTCTGGGCATGATGCAATGAGTATGTGTGCTACCTGCTCTCCTTGCTTTCTTCACACAAGTTCTTGCTGGTTGCCTTTAGTTTCAAGTTTTGGAGCCATATATGAAATGAATATTCTATTAGGAAAACTTTTTGCCTAATGTTTCTCCCCTGGGTAAACCAGGGTGGATGTTCTTCAAAATATACATTGGATATAACTTAGACTCTAAAATCTTTAATGCTTAAGGTGTAACCATGAATTCAGGATTCTCAAGAACAGGATGTTGCCTTTCCAATACACCTGTGCCTGGCCTGAAAGAGTCACAGAAGATCATGACAATATTATAAGTTTGCATAATTATTCAGGAAAGAATTATTTTAACCACAGAGTTTACGAGAAATGTTAATAAGTAGATGATATCAAGAGATAATGGAGCAGTCTAGGAACAGGGAATGAAGCAGAACCATAGAAACCCACAATACCCTCATCTGTATAGCTGTGCCAATACTGTAGGATGCTAAAAGGAAGGGGATATGAGTTAAGAGATAAATAATGCTAACTATTAAGAGTAAGCTTTTAAGTTATGTAGTTTATAGAATTCTAGGAGAAAATTGGATATATCCCCTATAAAAGATAAAGTAGTATAGACTGAAAAATGGATTGGTTCAGCCTTGGCTGATGAGTGGATTGCCAGAGTTTAGATTTGACCAGAGGTAAACATTAACCATTAGAAGTAAACATTCACTTTGCATAATGCTGTAACTGCCAATGCTGCCAACTGGGCACAATGTTCCACATGTAGGTGTGCCTGATTAGAAAACTTCCTTTGTTGCTTACTATACTGCTTATGCTTCTAATATCAAGGCTACAAATCAAGTAGGTAATGATTACCAGTGGGGAAGCTAAGGTAGGGAATGAGAACAAACTGACAAACATTGTAATTGTTATTAGACACTTAAGGAAACAAGTATGATTGTAAAAACTCTTCATGCAAACTATTGAAACTGTATAAATAAAAATGGCTCAGGCTTTCCGGGGCCACTTGTTTGAAACAGATGGTCAGATTTTTCTTTGTTTTGCTGACTTCACAATCCTACCTAGGACATTGAACCCATTAAGAGCAAGGTTCTCAGCACACACTATTTTTCTTCATTTAATCTTCATCACGTTTTTATTTATGCCCCACTTCTTGATATGTTAGATTTCCTTTTATTACAAATTGTCTCATGCTTTATAGAGGTCAAAGTCAAACCTGATCTTCTGGGCTACAATCCTGTTGTGGATTGCCTATTTTCCTTTATGAATACATCAAGATGGAATTTCTTTTCTTCCATTGATAACTTTTTTTTAGTTAACTACATCCTTTGTCTCATGAGTTTCTATATCTTCAAAGCCAACCATGGCCAACTGACTCTTACCATGATCATAAATAAAACTTTCGACCTGACACTTCTACCCTCTTCCAAATATAAGGATGTTTGAAGTTACAGTCACCTCAGATATCAAGAATAATTTATTAATGTCGGACTATTAAAATTCCACATTCTGTATTTTCCTTCTCCTTATCCATTTAACAAATCATGTCAATGTATCCTGGTAGTCACGATAAGGACATTTTGGGGGACACCTTTGTCTAATAGCTATAGGTGGCCTGCATGATTAATTACCTAAAACAAAACATTACTTTTTTTATTTCAAGGCTCTACCCTAAGACTCAGTCCCACTATTCAGGAGTTACCTTATTTGTCAAATAGTGAACTCTTCATAGAGCAAGAAGGATCCCCACGGTCATCTATGTGTCGTAAGCTTTTATGAGAGTCAGATATACTTTAAGTGTTGGACACAAACTATTACTTCATCTACTTACCTCATAAATTCATATGTTAGGTAATTTCTGAGTAAAGTCTTCAGATATTAGGAAAAGAAATTAAAACAAGGAAACCATTTCTACATCTGTTGTCATGTTTTAAAATTCTAGGTGTAAATATAAGTGTCAAACACATCTGCAACCATAGAGGATTCTTCTCCGAGAAATGCATACATCGAAAATCATTTTCATCAGAATTTAGTCATATTACTTAACTTTTATTTCATCCAATTTGTCTGTTTTCTTTATGATAATGGTTTTTCTACATTTTGTTTATTTTCCTGCTCTCCTCACTCTTTCTCACTATTGTAAGCTTTTCAAGAAAGGATATAATCAACCTTCCAAGAGAGATGAAACCATGTATTATCTCAAGGAAAGAGCTTGTTGACTGAAGGAGAATGTTGGTGCATTCTGTTTATAGACAACAAATGAATATCAAGGCCTATTTCCTATGTGCTCAAGCTAAATGTATGGGATGTAATCTGGAAAACTTGAGTTCTTGAAAACTTCCTGTGAAATAGACTTTTTCAGGTTTTACGCCTTGCATAGTTTGGGCAGTGAATGTTTGGTGAGAAGATGTCTGATGCTTATGTACATAGGAATAAATAATTATTATATTTATATATATTATAGTGAATTATGAATTCACTAGATATGTCCAAAGGAAATCTCTAAAGTGAAGTGTCCCTATTACCCAAGGATCACAACACAGCAGTCACTAACATTCTTAGGCTACACTTTGAAATTTTCCACTTATTTCATCCTTTCTCCTTTCTCCTTATTTACTATGTCACATTCAATATGCAAAAATCTACAAATATGTCAAGAATCTACAAATATAAGTATTTCTATCCTCACATTACTCACACTGGATAGCTAGCCCATGAATCAGTTATTAACTCTGAGTACTAGAAACAATGATAAATTTCTCTTAGCCTAAATTAACTGAACTGAATATTAAAGTCATCTAACATATGACAGAATTTATATATTGGAAACATAAGCATGTTACATTGAGAGACCTTTTACTAATTATCTTTTTTTAATATTCCATTTCTTCAAATAAATACATTTTTTTCCTGGGAAAAATAAAAATTCCAGTTCCTAAATAAATACATTTTTTTCCGGTAAAAAAAAATTTAGTCTTAATAACTGTGAGAAATCAAACAATATAGTCATAGGAAAGGAAAAGAATCCACATGAATTCAAGTACCTGAGAATAATTCTTACTAACACAGTAAGGGCATTATTATAGATAAAAATAGTACATGCAGATGTTATAGAAATTATTATATTGCATTATTAAAAGTATAGGTTCAACATTGTGTTATTTGATTTTAACATGAAAATTTTAGAGACACGAGATTAAATAATAACAATAATGAAGAAAGGCAATGAATCCTAGGGGCGTGTTTCCTTATGTTAAAGGGGACTATTTTGAGACATTCCTGTTTAGGAGAATGAAAGCTTTATAAAATTTAGGTTAGCAAATTTAAATGCATTTTAACAGTTTAATACAATATTTTAGGTACTTTGCCACTACAATTATCAAAATTTACTCTTCCATACCTACTATTATCCTTTACTATTCCTGCCAAGAATGTCTGAAATATTTTTATATAATTCATTTCCACATTGCTTTTTTTTCTTTGTTTGTATAATAAATCTCCCCATTCCAGGTGGTGAGTACTCCTTTATTTGAAATTTATTAACAGAAAATAAAATAAGAGGCTTCTGAACAGCAAATGAGGCAATTACCAGAGTGATAAAACCACCTGGCAGGATTTTAATCTTATTTAAAATAGTCTTACTTAACTATACATGAGACTGAGTATTAATATTGTCTTTGTTACTTTTCTGTGGCTGTGATATGACCAAGGCAAGTTATAAAAGAACTAGTTTATTGGGGACTAACAGTTTCAGAGGGTAATTCCATGGTCATCATGACATCAAACTGGGCAGCAGGCCCTCAAGACAACCAATAGAATCCGACCTCAGTTCGAAGGTCAAAGTCCACATTCAACTGGCCTCAGTGGACCAGAGAGTTCCCTGGCTGATTCAGGGGAAGTTTTAAGGGCACAATGAGGAGGAAGTGGAGGAGTAGGCAGTTGAGCAGCCTTTTCCATCTGGGAAGTGGAGAAAGAAGGGTGATTGTCTCTGGGTCACTCCGTTAAACTCTCAGGTTTAATCCCAAATTTTGGGATTAAACCTCAAGTTTTGTTTTTCAATAAAATGATTTTAAAAAAAGCTCAACATCAGGCCATCAACACACCAATTCTAGCATCTCCTACTGCTTTTCCAAAATTTCCATCAGCTATTTAGGGGGGAAGTATTTAAATATAGGACCCTACTGTATCCTTACCATTCAAACCACCATAAATATTTAGGATATATATATATATATATATATATATATATATCTTCAAAAAAAAAGAACAAAAAACACCATAAACATTTCAGTGAATAAATGAGGAAATGTAATAAATCTACAGTTCTCAAAGGAAGAAATAGAAGTGGTGCATAGATACTTACCTGTTCAATCCTTATACATCATAGCAGTGCAGATTAAGGTTGTCAGAATGGTTATCATCAAGAATACAAGTGTTAAAAATGCTGCAGTGATGTGGATGAAATGGATCCCTTATTCATTGCTGCTCTCAATATAAACCTCTGCCACTATTTAAATCAATAAAGAAGGTGATCAAAATAAGAACTGCCATGTGACCAGCATATATTCCACTGTTTATATGTGAAGTGCTAAGACAACAGGGTACAGTGATATTTGCATATACATGCTGATAACTTCACTATCTATAATTGTCAAGAAATTTACATCCGACTAATTTCCAATTCACAGACTGACAGATAGAGAATACATACAAATACAAAATGAAATTTGTTTAGATGTAAATCAAAGTAAAATCACAGCACTTAGAGGAAAATAGATGTAACTGGAAATAAGTGAAATAATCCCAGCACAGGAAAACTTCAAGTTCCCTAACATGTCTTGCTTTTTGTTTCCTATACCTAACCGCTTGAGTTGTCTAGACTTAAGGTATGTAAAATTAACAGAATTTTAAAACCAAAACAAATTATGAATTTGAGTTTTGATATTGATTTGGCTATTTGTTAGAATGTCATCTTTTCTTTTTAAAAATTATTTTCCTTTACTGTTGCATTTAATGCGCTGTATGTTTTACCTGCATGCATATCTGTCCAGCATATTTGTTCAGTGCCTGCAGAGGACAGAAGTGGATGTTGGATCCACTGAAATTGGAGTTACAGACCATCAAGACAAACAATTACTATATTGTTTTCGAAGATATTTTAATAGATTATTTAGTGAAGATATAACATCATTTTGCATTCTAGCAAAAAACTACACAAATATATATATTGCTATTAAACTGCTAATAAAATATTACAATTTTGTAGTTTTATTGTTTCTTTTTTTTCATAACTTAATTACTTTCAATGATTTTTTTTCTTAGTGTACAACAGAAAAGAAAAAAAATAAATTCAAATGCTTATAACTGAGGATTGGTAATTGACCTACATCTACATTTAAAATGTTGTCTGTTAGCATTTTCCCTGACTCTGCCTTTTAATGTTTATGTCTTACAAAAATTGAAATCAGAATTTATTTTAATTGAAATTTTAGAAATATCTGAAACCAGTTTTCTATAACAAATATGTTCTCTAAAATGCAGAAAAAGACCACACACCAATAGACACACATAAAGACATGAATATGAAGATAGATAGATAGATAGATAGATAGATAGATAGATAGATAGATAGATAGATAGATGATAGATAGATGATAGATAGATAGAT
>NC_022035.1:14163003-14198441 GCF_000317375.1 Microtus ochrogaster | reverse complement strand
GATAGATAGATGATAGATAGATAGATAGATAGATAGATAGATAGATAGATAGATAGATAGATAGATAGATAGATAGATAGATAGATAGATATAGATTCTGGGAACTGAACTCCCATATATGTCTTAAAAATGGAAGGGTAACCATGTGAAGAAATAAAGGAAACTAAGAAGATGAAAGAAGAGGAAAAGGGCTGAGGGAGAATCCACTCAAACTATATGAGATATCTGAATAAAATGTCATTCTGAAACCCAACATTTGTCTAATGAATATATTACAGTTAAAAATAGCCTCTCATAGGCCAGGCGATGGTGGTGCACGCCTTTAATCCCAGCACTCAGGAGGCAGAGGCAGGTGGATCTCTGTGAGTTCGAGATCAGCCTGGTCTACAGAGCTAGTTCCAGGACAGGCTCCAAAACCACAGAGAAACCCTGTCTCGAAAAACCATTAAAAAAAATAGCATCTCACTTTAAAACACCCTACATACGTTTTGAAATTTTGAATGACAGATGTTTTTGGATTTTTGGAGTAATAAACACAATGGGTGGATTCATTCCAAGTTCATAATGAATAAAATTTACAATGACAGTTTTATTGGTATGTTTATGTATATGGGCAGAGTTGATATATATATGATTTATAATATGAACTAGTGAATCAACCACTGATCATGGAAAACAATAAGATGCCTATTTAAATAGTGACATGTTATACATTACAAAGATATAATCACATGCTGAATCAAGCAATATTTTAATAAGCCTCATCTTCAACTTCTTCATTTAGTTCTTATACTTAGGAATTATATGCTGTGTTACCATCATTATTCTTAGAATGAATTCTTTTGGGGAGGTCCTTTTTGTTTTGTGTTTCAAGACAAGGTTTTATGCAGCTTTGAGCCTGTTCTAACATTAGCTCTTTTAGACCAGGCTGGCCTTGAATTCACAGAGATCCAACTGTCTCTGCCTCCCAGGTGCTGGGATTAAAGGCGTGTGCCACCAGCAAATGAACTCTGCTCAGCCGGATTTATTGTAACCAGTGCTGGACCAGTACTTCTAGAGTCTGGCCCAGATCATTTTACTTTAGATATATTTAAGCACAGCACATTTTTTGAAAAAAGTATTCAGATAACAATTAATTCAATCCCAAGTACACAACAATTTAAGACATGTTTACATTGAGATTCCTTACAAAGTATATCTGACTTCTTTGCAAGACTGGGAATTCTTTTGACCCTAAGTGTTCTTATTTTGTCAAAACTTACTTTTCATGCTATTCTTCCCATTAGTTATTTGAACCCCTTTGTAATCACCTCATTTAACGGTTTGTGGTTGTCAATGAGTACATGGATCTCAATACCTGAAACTTCAGCTTTTGAGAGGATTTTTATTGTTGTTGTTGTGGTTGTTTTACTTTGTTTTTGTTTTGTTTTTTTGTTTTGCTGTTTGGTTTTTTTGTTTTTTCACCTCAAGTGGACCAAGAAAAACTGTGGCCCATCTGTTGTTCCTCTTTTCCATTGACTTTTTTTTTATTGAAAAAAAAATTTCCGCCTCCTCTCAGCCTCCCATTTCCCTCCCCCTCCTCCCACTCCTCTCACCTTCCCCCCACTCCTCTCCCCCCCCTCAAGTCTGAAGAGCAGTCAGGGATCCCTGCCCTGTGGAAAGTCTAAAGTCCTCCCTCCTCCATCCTAGTTTAGGAAGGTGAACATCCAAACTGGCTAGGCCCCCACAAAGCCAGAACAAGAAGTAGGATCAAAACCCAGTGCCATTGTCCTTGGCTTCTCAGCAGCCCTCATTGTCTGCCATATTCAGAGAGTCCGGTTTTATCCCATGCTTTTTCAGTCAGTCATAGTCCAGCTGGCCTTGGTGAGCTGCCAATAGATCAGCCCCACTGTCACAGTGGGTGGGTGCACCCCTCTCGGTCCTGACTTCCTTGCTCATGTTCTCCCTCCTTCTGCTCCTCATTTGGACATTGGGAGCTCAGTCCGGTGCTCCAGTGTGGGTCTCTGTCTCTATCTCCATCCATCGCCAGATGAAAGTTCTATGGTGATATGCAAGATATTCATCAGTATTGCTATAGGATAGGGTCATTTCAGGTTCCCTATCCTCAGCTGCCCCAGGAACTAACTGGGGATATCGCCCTGGGCACCTGGGAGCCCCTCTAGATCTATGTCTCTTGCCAACCCTAAGATGGCTCCCTTAATTAAGATAAGTGCTTCCCTGCTCCCCTATCCAACCTTCCTGTATCCCAATCATCCCGTTTCCCCAAGTTTCCCCCATCCTCCCCTTCTCACTTTTCTCACCCCCTTTCCCCTTACCCCCATCCCACCTCACCCCCAATTCCAATTTTTTTGCCCGGCAATCTTGTCTACTTCCCATAACCAGGAGGATAGCTATATGTTTTTCTTTGGGTTCACCTTCTTATTTAGCTTCTTCAGGATATCAAATTATAGACTCACTGACCTTCATTTATGGCTAGAAACTAATTATGAGTGAGTACATCCCATGTTCATCTTTTTGAGTCTGGGTTACCTCACTCAGGATAGTGTTTTTTATTTCCATCCATTTGCATGCAAAATTCGAGAAGTCATTGTTTTTTACCGCTAAGTAGTACTCTAATGTGAATGAATGAAAGAAAAATTTGGCAATTTTCTGCTTTCAAATACAAGTGGGAATAGTGAGTTTTAGACTTCACTGTTCACCCTCTCACATGGGAAGCATCTTAAAAATAAAACCAAATATTCTGGAGAGATGGCTCAACAGTTCAGTGTCAGGTCTGCTCTTCCAGAGGATGGGAGCTCTGTTCCCAGCATCTGTATCAAGTAGTTCGCAGCTGCCTGAACTTGGGCCTCAGGCTTCTGTAAGCAACCTCAAATATTAGGAACACACCCACAACAGACACACAAACATGCACATGCTTGAAAATAAAATAAGTAAATAAAACCCAGATATTCTCAACCCAAACCCAAACTTTCTGCTCCTCTATTCAAGAGATAGATTTCCCCAAGTAAATTTTTTTTTTATCAAATTCTCAGAGGTGGGTGGCTGCTATAATCTTGAGAACATGCGAAACTGCAACTTGGTGTCATTCTGTAAATTATTTTTGATTCTTGCCAGTAGGAGTCCCTAGACTCTCTGGGAACTGCATTGACTAAAAGGCCAGGATTTATTTTCATCCCTGTTCTAAATATTAAGTCTATCAGTTCATCCGCTAATTGGTATGCACACCTTGAAAACAGATTATTGGTGACATTTGTCTCTTGTCAGTTACCTAGCTGCCAGATTTTAATTGGAAGCCAGCACTGCATGTTATACCCAAGCCACCATCTTTAGCAGCTTTCAAAATAACAACTTAATTTAATTATCTGATGGGTTCCAAAATTGATTCCTCCACTACTGCTTGGTTTATGAAGGAATCAGAAGATAAAAAGGAAGTGAGAAATATTAGCTATGGTTGCTCACCTTAGTGTTAACATTTGCAAAGGTGTAGCAGAAATCGTGTGCACAAGAGTAAAGTCCCTTCCACATCCTTCAAGGCAGAGCCATCTCTGTCTGGCAACAATAGGCTTCTTCCTTCCAAGAATCCCAGCGTTCTGAAGTGAAGAAAAACTGCTCTAGACCAGAAATTGGCTGATAATCTGAAGTTCAACAGTGGCCAAATCTAATCACATGTCTTGATAATAAAAATATATTTTCTTTGGTAATAAGCCCCCGTTTTGCTTGTGTATTACTTCCATGCCTTTGAGCTACAGTGACAGATTTGAGAAGTTATGACTGAGAATGCATATGGACAAGTCTACAATGCTTATTGTACCCACTAAAACCCGTTACAGGAACTCCAAGTGGTCCCTAACCCACCATCACCATAATCACCTGAGGACCCATACAAACTGAGATACAAGGTCTAACCTGATAACCACTAACTTTCAGCTTAACAGACAAAGCCCTTACAAGGTGGATTTTGAAAAGATCGCTAAACAATGTAGAATTAGGTCAGTGTTTATGATTATTGATACATAACATTATAATTGATAAAACATCACTCAGAATAAAATATATTTTATAAGATATGTGATGTCTCCTTTCTTGTTATGTAAAATATTGGCACAGCCAAGTACTGAATTAATGGTAAAGTTTACAATGTAAGTCAACTTAGTCAATAACCTTCACCCCAAACTTCAAACTCTGAAGCTGTAGCCTTACTTTCCCAAATTTTTTGAAAGAAAATTGTGCCTCAATTTGACCTGAACTTACTTTTCTTTTCATTTAGTGCAAATAATTTGGTATTTTGGTTTGGTAATAAGTCATTTATTTGCATCCAGCTCACGATGATAAATCTTAAATAAAGGCCAGTTCATAAAAGATGCTGTTCTGAGAGAGGATGAAGCCCCATGTCTACTGTACAACTCAGAATGCTTTTCTTTCCAGTCCTCATAGAAATGCAGATCTGTGTTGACCTTGCACTTAATGAATTAAAATCTCGCCTATGTCATCTAGGTTATTTCCTGAACTTCTCAGCAGAATGTCAAATGAATTTGGAACCAGAAAGACACAAAATGAATGGGATGCACTCATGTATCAAAAAAGAAGTGGAAATAAAAAATGATTATTCCATTGTTTCACTTTTTATATGAATTCAAGAGAATAAAATACTGTGATTAGTCAACTACTCAAATGAATAATTAACTCCTTTTCAAAGTACAGAGATCCTGCAAAATATCATCATGCCAGTTGAAATCTTTACTTTGTATTCAATCAATGAGAACATTCACAGCATTTTAAGTCACAGCTTAGATGCAGATGCCAAGCACTGGTTATCAATACTCTAAATAAATGAAGCTTATTTCACTGTTCCCCTTTGCTTTGCTACTATAGTTGCATCTCTGTCTCCATAGGATTTATGGCTGCCAAGTCTTGGAGGATCATGACCTCTATATAAGACATCACGACTCAGCATATAAAGGGAGGGGTTACTGAAAAGTTCACTTCATTTCTTCTGGTCCTTTCCTTTATCATAAGAAAACCTGCTATTCAGTGGTTATCAGGAGGTATTACTGATAGAAGCAAGTCCTTGTTAACTCTTTAATTGCTCTTTTAGAAATGTATTAAGAAGATCATAACTGATAAAACTATAGAATCACAGATGTTGACTTCTAGGTTGGAAAGGAAATGCTGCCATCTGATGTAATCATGAGCATTAATAAATTATTAAAAGTAATATATTATCTAAAGACTAAGAATGGTGTTGGATGTGTCTCAAGTTCTCCATATCAATATAACCCAATGGATTGCAGTCAAGAGAGATTACAGCTAAATCTAAGACATTGAATTGATGTGTCCTTATTTCAATTTGTTCAATCTCTTCATCTATATTTTCTAATTTTTCTTCAAAGACTGTCAATGATAAATTTTAGTTTTAAAAGCTGTGTTTGGTATTTAACTCTAAAGAAAACAATTTCAGAAAGCTAGGACATTTCTTTAAAAACTAATAAATATACGTTTGTATTAGTAGATATGTATTTAGGACATAAATATCTCAAAGTTCCTTCAGAGTATTTCAAACATCATTTATCCAGTGTTATGGAGACTATTCCATTATTGGAAAATACTATTTTTATATTGGAATCTCCAAATTATTTGGGAATATTTTAGCTATTTCAATATAAAAATGAATTAATTTATAGAAACATTCTGTGTTTATGATAATTTTATTTTACATTAAAACTTAAGGTTTTATTACTTACCTTAAAATTACTCAAATATCAGAAGGGTGAAAACTTAAATATTAATGTTTATCCCCACGTGAGAATAGGATCTAATGAGTACCATTACCTTTGTTGTTTTTTACCAGAGGGAAACATTTGCAGTAAAGATAGCATTCATTAAAACAGCAATGTAGATGATCCTCAATGAAAACCGAAATGACATTTTTCATATAAATCTCCTTAATAACTTTTCTTTTCTGATGACAATCAGTTTATTATTTGTTTCTTGGAATCTAAAATAAGTGAAGAAATTTCTCTGTGTGGAAAACAATCTTTATATCTACTTATTTTGAAAAGTGACCTTTCTCATCAAGAAATTTGCTCCAGTCTCACTGTAAGAGAAAATTTATAATTTAATCACTGCAGGAACTTACTTATGAATGCTAGAAGAATTACAGTGATTTGACACTAAGTTGTCATCAGATATAGATCATGCTCTATAAATAGGTCAACATCAGAGTTCTAACTACAGTTGTATTTTTATCTTTTTAAATAATTTTGAAGTTTTTTCAAGTTTTACCAACTTGAAAATTTTTAAAATGCTAATATGCAATTTGCTAATTATGAAACTGATAGTCATCTCAAAATTGCTATTTTTAAAGTGTTTATTTCTGAGCATTTCCATTCCCTGCTTCCGTAATAACAGGAATTAATGAGCATGAACAAGTAATCAAACATTACTGTGTTAAAGCATAAAGTGGAACATTGTGTCTCCTGCCATACATTTTCCTGTCCATATGGTGGAGGTACAATATTGGCACTGAAGCCTGAAAGTCCATCTGGACTAATGCTAATTTTTCTGGATAAGGCAAAGCTTTCTAAATCAAACCATCTGTTTGTATGCCTTAAAAGGACCTGTAAATAAAATCAAGCAATATGTACATGTGAGAAGAGAGAGCAGGGTGAGCTTGACACTCATTACCCCAATATAAAGCCAATTTGAACACATATTGACATTGCTGAATGCAGTACTTTTGCTTCTCTCAACTAATAAATGTTACTTATGGTCTATAAAGACAACTCATTCACACATTAGTTATCAAGACTCAAAGCTCGTAAAAGTAACAAGACCATGGCATTCGTCAGTCAAGCCAGCTACTCTATTTTGCACGCTACCAGAAAAATGGTACCTTCTTATTTAGTTGTTGTTGTTGCTTAATTTTTAAAAACTTCCAGAAAAATTTATCAGGATAAGCTTATCCCTTACATTTTGTTGTTTGAATAGATTACCTTGTGAAAAGATGTAGGAAGAGAGTTTTAGAAATTGTCGTATTTACCTAGTATGAAGACATCTAATATATTGTAATTGTGAGAATTCTAACATGGCTCCCTTGTGGTCACTTATGGGAACTAAGTATTAATCCTGTTAATTACTTTCACTTCACATGGCTAAAGTGACTTTTCCCAATATTCAATGCTAAATTGACCTTAAATAGTCACCTTTTTAGATGTTTTTAGGTGTCATATTGTAAGTTCCCGTCTCTGTGGGATCTCAGAAAAAAAACAGCAACTGGTCAATAGGTATCAAAAGAAAGACCAAAATAGGAAATTTAGACATGCAATTCAGAATCGATAGCAGACACAAACACTTGGATAACATGCTGATTAAAAGCTGAGCAAGGAAATCATTTGTATCATGCTTGAGTACACAAAAACTGTGAAATCCCTCCATGTTAAGACTACTATTTATGACAATTTGGTAGAGAGTAATTGAGAACTTGTGCAATCAATTTTTATATGGTTTTCTGTGTTTTGTTCCCGAGACTTCTAGTAAATATTAGACTGTGTTGTCACATAATATATTCTTTCATATTAGAAAAAAATAACAAGTTTTGTCATGTGCAAGACAAACATTTGAATTAGACACAACTGTATGATGAGACTGAACAACATAAAATAATAAATATTTCTCAATTTCTTTCTTGTGTAACTATTTGAGAAGAGAGTCTGTGGGAGGTGAGGGAAGAGGAAATTTGACAACATAGGCAAAGAAGATTGTGACTGTGTGTGTGACAGTTTCAAATGAAATACATAATTTCACAGAATGAATATATACTAACAAGAATTACCAAAAAGAAGAGCCAGCAAAGATTAGAGATTTGTCAATATGGATTGATTTTAGTAACAGAGAGAAATAAAATTCACATGGAAAGAGTTCTTAGTATTTCAAAAATGCATATATTTTGAATTATTATGAACAAAGATTTGATTGTAGAATTGAATGATTAATTTTACTATAGTTTTTAGAAACGGTAGAAATAAAACAAAGTACAAATTGTAATACATGTCTCTCTTTTACTCTAACAACAATGCAATGTTAGAGCATATCATATTATATATTATGGAAATGGATGGACTTCAAATATACCATAATTTTGGATTTGAACATAAACTGAGAACACTAAACTACTCCTCTAGAAATAGGTCATTGACCTAAAGCTGTATCTGCAGCATCAATAAGCATATGTGTGTGTGTGTATAATATGCACTTTAAATCATGTGAAATAATCAGTCTGATATCCAAGTAGGTATATGTATAATAACTACTGTCAAGCATGGTGTTAAAGCATAAATAGAATTTCATACTATTTGTCAAACCTCAAAACAAACATAATTGTCTAATTTTCAGGTTTTGTATATTTATTTGTAGAAATATATCACCAATTAACATATTAGTTTCTACAAATAATTTATTTGTTCATACTTATGTAATAACTAGAATATTAATAATCAATGCTTGTGTAGTAGTACATATAATTACAGAATTATAGCACTGGGGCATTAGAAGCAGGAAGAATCAAAAGTTCAAGGACAACTTTCAGCTCCATGATGAACTTAAACTCAAGTGAGTTTAAGGCCATGATAATCTATATGAAAACCTATATGAAAAACATAAATACATTTTAAAAAATGATGATCATCCTAACAGCAGATACTGATGTTCCTAGACAATTGGATTCTTCATTGCATTGGATTCTCTTGACTCCAAATGCTATGTCTCCCTTTTTAATTAACTCTCTCTTTTCCAACTTAGCATTTTATTCAAGACATCTCTATTTTGGGGAATAGATTTCCTCATCCATTTGGGGAAAAGAGTTGTGGGTCTTTAAGAAGTAAAAACTAAGAGATAAATTACTTCATGGATAGAATAAGCCGATGACTTTTGTAGTACAATATGAAATGAAGAAAAAAAAATCCTATTCTTCTACTACAAATTAATATTAGAATCAGACATGAGCATGCACGAGGCATCTTTACCTGTCCCACTAATCTAAACTCTACAAACCAAGCAATAATTTCATGGGATAGTTAAGAAGACAAACTCTCAGTATAAGTATTTTTTTTTTATATCAGGATAAGGATAATGAATATGTATCATCAAAGAATCTATTCTCTCAATAAGGCAAAAGGCTTGCAAGCCACCAGGGTGCTGAATTGTAGAAAGCGAATTTGATTAAAGGTGATGAGAGACTAAAAAGGTAATGTCAGTGACTCTGAACAAATTACCTCACTCTAAGTGATTTAGCGAATTGCTACCCTATTAATTTCAATTTGTGTAGGAAACAAAGGTGAATTCTAAGGGTAAATAAATGTCAGAGTTTTGCAGACCCATGTGCCTGGGCAGTTTGTACAACGCTGTAGTTCACAAACAGCCTACCTTAACTACAGCAGGCAGAGACAGCAAGTGTGCACTGCATACAGTCTTCTCAGGTAGTCATGGCTGTGCACATTTTTATGTTTTAAAGACAGTAAATCATCCATCATTTTTATACAAGTAGACTCTGTGACAAATATTAGTAATATAATTTTTGGACGTGTTCTTTGACCATAGGTCTACTGACCAGCTCTTGTGACATAAAGGCAGACAGGAGACACACACACACACACACACACACACACACACACACACAACACACAACAGTGCATGGTCTATGAAGAAAAAAGAGTGATTATGTTTCATACAGCTAACCCGAGGACAATTGAGCCCTAAGCCCTACCTCTTTCATTTTTTCAAAAGCTAGTCATTTTCCTGTGTGTATGGTGAACATGAGCGACCCAAGAGGATGTTAATGAGGGGTGATATTCTGTTTTTTTTATGTAAAAATACTGTGGGAAAGTGTTTTAATTTGATGACTCCTGTGTCAACCTGTAAAATGGGAGACCTTATAAGGTATTTTAATACTTCCCAAGAGAGGTCTAGGTAAGCTGCCTACAGACCTTCCCTATTCTCTGTTTCACCAGACCCAGTTCTCAGGTCAGCCCTTACCACTGAAAGAGAATATCAACTACAGATTCCCTATATACCTTCTCTATACATCCTTTGGACCTCACAAAACATCCCACCCTGTTTTTCTCTTCCTACTTCTTTGTTCTGTCCTAGACTCACTCAGTTGGACACCTCATGCTCAACCACATGCCATTCCTTCCAAAATAGCAGGTAGTCTCCCTGTGTGTCTTGCTGACTCTCTGATACCCCAAAATCAATTTCTCAGGGACACTCCTGGAAGAGAATACCATGGGTAGTTTTTACTCACCCTGTTCATGCCTCCAGGGGATCTCTCAAACAACCTTCCCATTACATTCACTCTTTCCTCAACCAGCAGCAGCAAGCATTCCCCTTGAACCCACCACCAAAGCAGTCTAGTGCAACAGGCAACTTTCAACCAACATACTTTCTGAATATCCAGAGAGGAAACAGAGACCAAGTACTAAAACTCCTACCCAACCAAGACAATTTCAGAAATCAGCACCTAGACCAATCATTTTTGGAGGTCAGGAAAATATACAGCATATGGCAATTGATAAATCAGGTGTTGACTCACAAAACCCTGGTGGAGATAATCCTGTATAGCAAGACATAAAGGTCCACTGACTCTAAAAATCAGTTGCTTATATCTGTAATTTCTCTCATGTGACACTTCATTTCTTCCCTAGAGATTTTTTCACAGCTTGTGTGTTTATCTCATGAAAATATTCCATCTGATATATATATATATATATATGGTCAAAATAATGACTTTTCATTTAGTTATATAGTTTTGATATAGACTACATACTAGGACATGCTTCATAACTGGATATTTTTGTCCCACAGGACTGACACTTAACAGCGTGCCTTGTTTCTTTTGCTCAAACTAACACCACACAATTAGCTCACTTTCACCCCAGAGCAAGTTCAAACCAGGCTAAAAGTCCTTTTGTAAATAGAACATAAGTTTGAAACCTTGCAGCTATGTACAAGGTCAGAGCCACAGATCTCCAGCCAAGATTACTTTTTAAAAAAAAGCATGCCAATTCTTCACTTGCTAGTCCAATAACAATGGATCTGTGTCTCAAAGTTGTCATTGGGCACTTTGTCCTCCTCTGTCTGGTCACAGTTTTGCTCCTATGGCCTTTGGACTTTATGTTGTCATGGCAATGGCTCAGCTCCCTAATCACGTATCCTAGCAATGTGCCCTTGATGAGTGAAAAGGTGGCTCTTGTAGTTTCCTTATTGCTTAGAGGCTATTGTAGAAGTAAAGTTTTTAGAATAGAAGAAGAAGCTATAGAAGGAAGCTAGGAGCAATTAGAAGTAGGAGAAGATTATGAGAGTAGAAGCAGAACAATACAGAAACTGATGCAGAAAAGTATATAGTGGAGAATTTAGTTTGCCGTCAGATCTTTTTCAGTTAGGTCCCTCACCAGCATCTTAACTGGACCCTGAAGAAGTCTAAGGGGCTGGTTCCCGAAGGATCTCAATAGAAAATCATCTCAAATCGAGATGTTTAGACAGCAGCATAAGAAAACAATCAAAAATAGCCAAGTAGGGGGATGCCTATATGTTTGTCTTTGGATTCACCTTTTTATTTAGCTTCTCTAGGATTGCGAATTATAAGCTCACTGTCCTTTAATTATGGCTAGAAACCAAATATGAGTGAGTACATCCCATGTTCCTCTTTTTTGGGTCTGGCATACCTCACTCAGGATAGTGTTTTCTATTTCCATCCATTTGTACGCAAACTTCAAGAAGTCCTTGTTTTTTACTGCTGAGTAGTACTCTAATATGTATATATTCCATACTTTCTTCATCCATTCTTCTATTGAAGGGCATCTAGGTTCTGGCTATTACGAACAATGCTGCTATGAACATAGTTGAGCATATACTTTTGTTGTATGATGGGGCCTCTCTTGCATCCCCCTGATTATTAACCTTCATCAGGCGATGAAAGGAGACAGACAGAGACCCACATTGGAGTACCTGACAGAAATCTCAAGGTCCAAATAAGCAGGAAGGAGAGCACGAGCAAGGAACTTAGCACCGCGAGGGGTACACCCACACTCTGAGACAATGGAGATGTTCTTTCGGGAATTCACCAAGGCCAGCTGGCCTGAGTCTGAAAAAGCATGGGATAAAACCGGACTTGCTGAACATAGCGGACAATGAGGACTACTGAGAACTCAAGAACAATGGCAATGGGTTTTTGATCCTACTGCACGTGCTGGCTTTGGGGGGGCCTGGGCAGTTTGGATGCTCAACTTACTAAACCTGGATGGAGGTGGGCGGTCCTTGGACTTCCCACAGGTCAGGGAACCCTGATTGCTCTTCAAGCTGATGAGGGAGAGGGACTTGATCGGGGGAGGGGGAGGGAAATGGGAGGCGGTGGTGGGGAGGAGGCAGAAATCCTCAATAAATAAATAAATTAAAAAAAATAAAAAAAATAGCCAAGTAGTAAATCTTCACCAGAATCTAGTTATCATATCACAACAGGTCCTAAATATTCCAATAGAGCTGAAGCATAAAAAAAGGACCTGAAAAATAATTAAATGAAGATAATAGAAGTCCTTAAAGATGAGATGAATTAATTCTTAAAAAAATTCAGGGAAACACAAGAAAATTATTGAAGGAAATAAATTCTTCAAAGAAATGAGGGAAAACCTAAACAAAAATTAAAGGAAATGAACAAATCTCTTAAAGAAAAACAAGAAAAAAATTGAATGAAACATATAAGTCTGTTTAAGATATGAAAATGGAAAGAGAGGCCATAAATAAAACATAAATGGGGAGAATTCTGGGCATAAATAAATCAGAAATGTGAGCCAAAACAACAGAGGCAAGCTTTATCCACAGAATACAAGAAATGGCAGAGACAGTCTTAGGTATTAAAAATGGAAAGAAATGGATTCATTGGTCAAAGAAAATGTTAAATTTAAAAAATATTGGCAAAAAACATCCAGGAACTCTGGGAAAGTAAGAAAAGACCAAACCTATGGCTAATAGGGATGGAGGAAGGAGAAGAATACTAGCTCAAAAGCCCAGAAAATATTTTCAACACAATAATGAATGAAAATTTTCCTAATCCAAAAAAAAAGGTGCCTATAAAACTACCAGGCACATACAGAACATCAGATAGATTGGATCAGAAAACAAAAGCCACATTGCCATATAATAATCAAAATATTAAACATACAACCAAAGAATGTTGAAAGTTATAAGGTAAAAATACAAAGTAACATAAAAAGACAGACCTATTAGAATTACACCTGATTTCTCAATGGAGACTCTAAAAGCAGAAGGGCATGGACAAATGTGCTGCCTTCTCTAAGAAACCACAGAAGCCAGCCCAGATTACTAGACCCAACAAAACTTTTAATTAACATAGATAGAGAAAATAAGAATCCAATTATATAGAATATATCCAAAAGTCCAGTCATTCTTTTTTTAATTTTTTAATTAAAAATTTCCGCCTCCTCCCCACCTCACATTTCCCTTCCCCTCCCCACACTCCCCTCCCCTCCTCCAATCCAAAGACCAGTCAGGGTTCCCTGCCCTGTAGGAAGTCCAAGGTCCTCCCCACTCCATGCAGGTCTAGCAAGGCGAGCACCGAAACAGACTAGGCTCCCACAAAGCTAGTACATGCAGTAAGATCAAAACCCAGTGCCATTGTCCTTGGCTTCTCAGTCAGCCCTCATTGACCTCCACGGTCAGAGTCCGGTTTGATCCCACCTTTTTCAGTTCCAGTCCAGGTGGCCTTGGTGAGCTCCCATTAGATCAGCCCCACCATCTCAGTGGGTGGATGCACCCCCTGCGGTCCTGACTTCCTTGCTCAAGTTCTCCCTCCTTCTGCTCTTCATTTGGACCTTGGGAGCTCAGTCTGATGCTCCAATGTGAGTATCTGTCTCTATCTCCATCCATCGCCAGATGAAGGTTCTATGGTGATATGCAAGATATTCATCAGTATGGCTATAGGATCGGGCCATTTCAGGTGCCCTCTCCTCAGTTGCCCAAGGAACTAGCTGGGGACATCGCCTTGGACACCTGGGAACCCCTCTAGAGTCAAGTCTCTTGCCAACCCTAAAATGGCTCCCATAATTAAGATATATACTTCCCTGCTCCCATATCCAACCTTCCTCCATCCAAATCATCCCATTCCCCCAAGCTCTCCCCATTCTCCCCTTCTCACTTTTCTCTCCCCATTTCCCCTTACCCCCTTTCTACCCCCATCCCCAAGTTCCCAATTTTTGCCCGGCAGTCTTATCTACTTCCAATATCTAGGAGGATAACTATATGTTTTTCTTTGGGTTCACCTTCTTATTTAGCTTCTCTAGGATCACGAACTATATAGGCTCAATGTCCTTTATTTATGGCTGGAATCTGCTTATGAGTGAGTACATAGCATATTCCTTTTTTTGGGTCTGGGTTACCTCATTCAGGATAGTGTTTTCTATTTCCATCCATTTGCATGCAAAGTTCAAGATATTGTTGTTTTTTTACCACTGAATAGAACTCTAGAGTATATATGTGCCACACCTTCTTTATCCATTCTTCTATTGAGTGGCACTTAGGTTGTTTCCAGGTTCTGGCTATTACAAATAGTGCTGCTATGAACATAGCTGAACAAATGCTTTTGTAGTATGATTGGGCATCTCTTGGGTATATTCCCAAGAGTGGTATTGCTTGATCCTGGGGTAGGTTGATTCCGAATTTCCTGAGAAACCGCCACAATGCTTTCCAAAGTGGTTGCACAAGCTTGCATTCCCACCAGCAATGGATGAGTGTACCCCTTACTCCACACTATGAATGTCACATATCAAATATCTTACATATCATATATTTATGTTATTATTAATAATAGTAACAAAATTACAATTATGACGTAGTAACAAAATAATTTTATGGCTGGAAGTCACCACAATAGGAGGAACTCTTCTAAAGGGCTATGAGGAAAAATCTAAACAAAGGGGGCTAATTCATGACATACATGGAAATACAGGAAATCAATGGGCTTGCATTATCAAATTCAGATGAACAGAAACACACACACACACAAACACATACACGCACTCCACCACCACCACTACCATCACCACCACCACCAACAACAACAAGATAACAAGAAGTAACAATCTCTCAATTACAGTGGTCTAAATTCCCCAATAAAGAGACACAGATTAATAGAAAAAATGGATATGAAGATAGGATTCATTTCTTTGCTTCATATAAGAAACTCACCGCAATACCAAGGATACACTTTACTTCAGGTTAAAGGGTTGGAAAAAGATATTTTTGAAAATGGATCTATAAAGCAAGATGATGTATTCTCTTTATTATTAAAAATAGAGTTCAAATCAAAAATCATCAAAAGACATAGGAAAGAACACGTCACACTCATCAAAGGAAATATCCAACAAGATGACATTTCAGCTATTAACATCCATGTTCCAAATACAAGGGAACTCATTTTTGCAAAAAGAGATATTATCTTATAGCTTAAATCACATATAGACCCTAAAACATTGATAGTGGAGACTTCAATATATCACTCATCAATACACAGGTCATCCAAACAAAAATTAAACAGAGAAATTCCAGGACAAACTGACATTTTAAAACAAATGAACATAACAGATACTTATAGAACATTCTACCCCTATAAAAGGAATATTTCTTATTCTCTGCACCTCATGGAATTTTCTCCAAATTGACCATATACTCCAACATAAAGAAATTCTCAATGGATATTAGAAGATTGAAATAACCCCCAGAATCTTATCAGATGACCATGAATTGAAGCTATATCTTAACAACAACAGAAAACTTATTAAAAAATGATAAACAACTCTCTACTGAATAAAAAATGGATCAAGACAGAAATAAAGAAACTAAAAACTTTTAAGAATTCAATAAAAATTAATATAACACATAACCAAACTTATGGGACAATGAAAAGAGTGTTAAGAATAATGTTCATAGCATTTAGTTCCAAAATAAAAAAGTGGAAATATTGCATACTACCAACTGAACAACACACCAGAATACTCTAGAATTAAAAGAAGTTTGCACATCCAAGAAGAGTAGATGGCAAAAATTTCTCAACTTGAGGGCTGAAATCAATAAAACAGAAACAAAGACTACCAAGAAGATAGATAAACACCCATGCAAACTAATAAAAACAGAGAGCTATCCAAACAAAAGCACAAACAAAAGGGGACACTGCAACACACACTGATAAAATCCAGATATGATAAGGAAATATTTTACAAACTTATACTCTATCAAATTGTAAACTCTAAAAGAAAGGGAAATTTTTCTCAATAGATGCAAAAGTTAAATCGAGTTCAGGTAACCAGTTTAAACAAATCCATAACCCCTAGTAATCATATACATTTAAAATCAGAAGATTTTAGTGTGGAATTCTATCAGATGTACAAAGAAGAGTTAACACCAATATTCTTCAAATTATTACATCGAATAAAATCAGAAGAAATATAGTTCAGTTCATCTTATAAAGCCACAGTTCCCATGATAGACAAATCACATAAAAACTCAATAAATAAATAGAATTACAGACTAGATTCCCTTATGAACATGGAGGCAAAATACTCAGTAAAATAATTGTGAATCAAATCCAAGAAGACATCAAAAAGATCATATATAATTATCCAATAGGCTTTATCCCAGAGGTGCAGGGATTTCAACATACAACAATCAGTAAATGTAATCTACCATATAAATAAACTAAAAGAAAAGCAAACAATCCAAACCCACATGATCATTTCATTAGATGTCAAAAATTAGGGTTGGAGAGATGGCTCAGAGGTTAAGAGCATTGACTGCTCCTCCAGAGATCCTGAGTTCAATTCCCAGCAACCACATGGTGGCTCACAACCATCTATAATGAGATCTGGTGCCCTCTTCTGGCATGCGGGCATACATGGAGGCCGAACACTATATACATAATAAATAAATAAATCTTTAGATGTCAAAAAATTTTTTGACAAAATTCAATATCAGTTCAGGACAAAGGTCCTGGAGAGATTAGGGATACAAGGGACAAATATAACAAAATAAATGTTGTTTACAACAAGACTTTAGCATACATAAAATTAAATGGAGATAAACTCTAAACAACTTTACAAAAATCAGGAACACGACAGTGTTGTCTACTCTTTCCATATCTATTGAATATTGTACTGGAAGTTTTATCTAGAGCAATAAGACACCATGAAATCAAGGGAAAAAATGGAAGTAAAAAATAAGTAGAGTTATTTGAATATGATATAATAGCATGCATAAGTGACCATAAAATTTCCTCTAGGGAACTCCTAGAGCTAGAAATCACTTTCCACAAAGTAGCTAGATACAAGATTAACTCGAGAAAAATTGGTAGCTTTCTTATAAACAAATGAAAAATGAAATGAAAAAGAGAGCAGGGAAATAACACTCCAGAATAGCCTCTAACATTATAAAATGTCTTTGGGTAACTCTAACTAAGCAAGTAAAAGATGTGTATCATAATAACTTCAAGTATTTAAAGAAAAAATTGAAGAAGATATAAGAAAATGGAAAGATCTCACATGCTGATGGATAGATAGGATTAACATAGAAAAAATGGTCATCCTACCAAAAGCAACCTACAGATTCAATACAATCTCTATCATATTTCTAACACAATTCTTTTCTTTTCTTTTTTTTTTGGATTTTTTGAGACAGGGTTTCTACATAAGCTTTTTGGTTCCTGTCCTGGAACTAGCTCTTGTAGACCAGGCGGGCCTCGAACTCACTCCTGAGTGCTGGGATTAAAGGCGTGCTCCACCACTTCCCGGCTTCTAACACAATTTTTTACTGAACTTAAGGCAATTCTTAATTTCATATGGAAAAAGAAAAAACTCAGTATAGCTAAAAAAAATCTTGTACAATAAAAGAACTTTTGATTTCCAGTTGTACTACAGAGCTATAGTAATAGAACCACATGATACTGGTGTAAAAGCAGGCATGTAAATCAATGAAATCAAATTTAAGTCACAGGCAAAAATCCAGACACCTATGGGCATCTGATTTTTGATGAAGCCAGAAACAGATACTGAAAAAAAAAAAGCATCTTCAACAAATGATGCTTGCTAAACTTGATGTCTGCATATAGAAGAAAACAAATAAAACCATACTTATTATTTTTCACTCTGCACAAAACTCAAGTCTAAGTGTATCAAAGACGTCAATATAAAGCCAAGTGTTTCAAAGACCTGTAAATGAAAGAAGAGAACGTTTGTAACAGCCATGAACACATTGACACAGAATACCTTTTTTCAGAAGAGAAGACAAATAATATAGGCACTACGATCCACAATTAATAAATGGGACTCCATGAAACTAAAATGCTCTGTTGCAAAAGGACACCATCAATCGTATAAAGTGGCAGTCTAAAAAATGGGAAAAGATTTTTTACCTTCTTTACTTCTGACAGAGGTCTAATATCCAAAATGTATGCACAACACAAGAAATTAGATACCAAAAAAATCTAACAATCCAATTAAAAATGGGGTACAGCTGAAAACAGATAATTTTCAATACAGTAATCTCAAATAGCTGAGAAACACTAAGAAATGTTCAATAATTTTAGCCATCAGGGAAATGCAAATCAAAACAACTTTTAAATTCTCTCTTACACCTGTCAGAATGGCTAAGATCAATAACACAAGTGATGACTCATGAGTGAGGATGTGGAGCCAGTAACACTCTTCCATTTCCTGTGGGAGTGAAAACTAAATGGCCACTATGGAAATCAATATGGCACTTCCTCAGAAAATTTGGAATCAATATAACTCAAGACCCAGCTATATCACTCTTGGGCATATACCCAAAGGAAACTTCATTTGATCACAAAAATACTTGTTCAACTAAGTTCAGAGCAGTTTTATTCATTATAATCTAAAACTGGAAGCAACCTACATATCCCTCAGTCAAAGAATGGTGAAGAAAATTTTGTGTCTTTATACAATGGAGAATTATTCAGTGATGTAAGAAGAATAGCATCATAAGATAGTCAAATTTAAGCATCTTTAAAAACATCCTGAGTGAGGTAACGCAGTCCTAGAAAGACAAATATGATATGTACTCACTTTCAAGTGGAATAACTATTAAGTAAATGTTATTCAAGCTATAATCCATAGACTTGGAGAGGTTAGGATAAGAGGAGTCCTGTAGGGAGGACACATAGAACTCCCTGGGAAGGGGAAATGGAATAGATTCTTTGGGTGTACTGAGTGTTTCTTGTTGCAAATAATGTTTCCACTGACTCAATAAGCCCAATTAAATCAAATTACTATTGTAGCAACAGATTTATTAAGAGAAAAGTGGCTCCCAGGAGAGTAACTGGTCTCAGAGAACTAACCAAAGATGCTGACCTCCAATCCCGAGGCAGAGAAGAAAGGCTTTATAGATTGTAGGTGAGCGGTGATGACCTGCCTGCCATAATCTGGGTTTGGGTTTATGTATAGTCAACAATTGAGCAGTTAAGCAATGTCAGAGAATAGACAATGTAGGGATAAGTTTCACATTCCAACTGTACACAGGGGATAGGTATAAATAGGAGTGAGAAGGATCAGGTTTGGGGGTAGAGGGAGATAGTGTGGGTGAGACAGCTGGAATTGTGGAGAACTTGGGGAGAAGTGTAGAAAGCAAGTGCAGTAGAAATTTTCTGGAATAAATGAGGGTGACTCTAATGAAGACCCCTAACAATGAAGGGTTCAAAGTCTGAACTGACCGTTTGTAGCCAGGCAAAGCTTCCAGTGGTGGGACTGGGTTGTGTTCAGTTGAGTTGTTGACCAATGTGGTCCTATTGAGATCCCCGAACAACCCAGACTGATACTAGGACTTTAGTTCACTCTTTAAAAACTAATAATTGGATCCCATAGCTGGGAACAACTTTTAAAAGCACATGAATCATAGAGAGGTCAAGCTGGTTTGAGCTTGAACCCTCCCCCTCTATGCTCTATTCTCTTTGGGGCATGAAGGTACTCTGCATCCTATGCCAAGACAAACACAGACAGCATCTCATCCAGAAAATATCCCACCTACAATTTGCTGTTCAGATGTGCTGGGGCGATGGTGGAGCAGAACTTGAAGGAAGGGCCAACCAATGTTTGGAGTAACTTGAAGCCCAAGTCATGAAAGGGAGGTTATGACCTACACTGAATGGCCAGAACTTGAAGGGTGGATAACCCAAAGACAAAGGGTAAAGCTAATCCCAACCAGCCATGGAGAGATAGGGAAGAGGGAGACTGAAGGAGAGAGAGAAAGAGAGAGAGAGAGAGAGAGAGAGAGAGAGAGAGAGAGAGAGAGAGAAGACCTCCTTAGAAGAAGGAAGATATATCTCTTTTAAAGGAGGAATTTCAGAAGAGCCATGCATAAAGTCTTTTTGCCATTCCACCCCTTTTTCCTTCTTATTTACTTAAAGAGAAAAAAGAAGGGTAAAATAAAGAGGGCAAGGCAGCCATTTTATAGTCAAGATCTCTTCCGACCATTGAAGCTAAACATACTGTTTGCTTAAGACTTCTAGAAGGTCAGAGAGTTTAAATATTAGCTGAATGAATCATACATGGGGAAGTTGTGTTCTGACTAAAATGCCAGTTCTAAAACAGAAATTCAATACAATGCAATTTAAAGTAATGATGGAAGAAAATAAAATCATTTCAAACTGAAACTCTGCCATAGTTTACTGATTAAAACAGAACACAAGGTCACTCATGAGCTTGTTGCTTTTGTAAAGCACTTTTAGATATAAATACCCATTGTGTTAAATGATTCAGATATCTGACTATTAAAGATCATTGTATGTTGACCCTGTTCAGGCAGAACTGTAACATGAGCCCTCATCAGGTCAGAAAACAGGAATGCAGATTCTTCCTGTCATCTGAAATTCTGTTTACTTGAAGATAAGGAAGATTTAAAGGAAATGCAAAATGGAATTTAAAAAACTAATTGAACATTAATAAATTTTTCAAATAAGCATGGAAGATAAACATGTGAACAGATAAATAACTGAAAAATCACACTTTCTAATCATTCTTTTAAAATAAAGTTTAAGCCATTTGCTTAGTGTTCATGAAGTTTTCATGAAAATATGATGTTTTGGTGGTTTTATTAGATGAATTGACTGTTTATGACTAAAAGAATATTTTCAAGCAACTCCATAAACTTTATTAAGTCAATAATCTACATTTAAACTCTTACATTTATAACATAAAGTCCCTTTTCAACTCTAAGACGTTGGACTATTTTCTCCTCTTATATGTTTACATTACTTTGTTCAGTTATTCCTGCACATGAGTTCAGAAAATCCAGTTTTGTTAAAATGTCTTAATTATATTTTTTTTCTGACAAGGTACAAAGCCTTGAAGCACATTATTTTAATTTCCCTTTATGTTTTTTTTTAATGTATCTGCTTTTGCTGTTGAACAGTAAAGATTTGGTGTCTCTTGCCTCAGTTTGTAGCTCGTACACACACATCCCTACTTCAGTAATGACAGTTTTATGTATAATTGCTAAAGTTCAGAGATGATTCTCTTTAAAGGTTATGTACTTTGTTTTTCATCTCTTAATGTTTTTAAAACAAACAAACAAACAAAAATTCTCAGATAAACCAAGCAGGCAGAAAATATTAAATACAGGACAATTAGATTTAGATTCCTTATTGAAAAAAGCATAGATGTTTTAGTAGTTAGTTATGTGTTTTTTTGCTTTGTAAGCTAAATAAAAAGATGCCATAATCAGATAAAGTAAAAATCAGACTCCCAAGTATTGCTTCTAATATTTTCTGAGAATTTTCAGAGTTGAAGCATCCAGTTACTCATTACAGACCTGATATCACACAGTAAACAGAAGTGTACAGAAGATCTTTTTTCTCTTAAAGTGGCAAATCTTCTGTTAAAGAATTGATGTTGGACTTTTAATAATAATAATGAAACTCAAGAATTATGACCCATAGAAATTATTTACTAATGTTTTTTTTGTAAAAAGCTTCCATAATATGTAGTTTTTAGCTAATTTAATATACGAAGCAAAATATATACACATTTATATCAATATCAAACAGTAATAGTTCAATAATAGCAATGAATGCCTATTCACATATGTTTTATTAGCTGTGGCTTAGTAAAAAAAAATGTCAGAACAATGGTGTTTAAAGTTGTCCATCTAAATCCAATGTGATATTAAACACAGAACATAATTGATCTGAATGTCAGATACAAGTTACAAAGGGAAGAATCACAACCCTTTAGATTTCATTGTACATGAATGTAAAGTTTAAAGAAACAACACAATGAAAATTAATAATAATAATAATCTATCTTCTTCCATTGATTAAACACAAAGTGGTAAAACATGAGGTCACCTTTTACTTTAGGGCTAACATAATTCAATCTCTGTCATAAAGGCACAGGGGATAGCTCTCATATATACATACATGTATAATAGATTACATGTACATATTACATATATTATACAAACCCAAAGTTTGCATAAACACACACCTATGTGAATATAAATCTTGAGTGAAGAAACATTGTTGTCTATCTTCTAAATGGTGTGGCTATGAGTTCTTGGACCAGAGTAACTGTATGACTCATTGAGGCATGAAGGTTACTGCACCACATACCTCCTTTATCATCCTGACACAAAGCATAATTTTTCCAAATACAATTTTCTGAATACGTTTGGATTTTCTATGTAGTCAGCACTTGTGACTAAGAATAATTTAGATGAGACTTAAAGTCCTTGTCCAATACTGGCACAAACAGAATGTAACTAGAAAGGGATATTACAATTAATTTAATCAAACAGATTAGATAATAACTAATAGAAAAAATAGGAATTAATGTCATTTCCCCAAAATCTGCAAAAGCCCTGCAGTAAGAGACCAATTACAGCTCAATCATCATGGATGGAGATGGCTTAGGTACATAAAAAAGACTGGGATGATGAAGCAGTGGGGTGTTGAAACTGAGCTCTGAACTCTATGTTTGAAGGATCATGGATGGAACCTCAGGAGAACCTGTCTCATATGCAAGGGTGGTGGTGACGTTAAGAGGAAGATCATCTCATAAAACAGGCTTGCATAACAAGACACCAGTCAGCAGAGTTTTCTGAACACCACAAGTACCTAGGACAGGAAGGCATATGCGCTCTGAGATTCAACTTTCTCAACTGGAATACAAAGTCCGTGGTTCAGATCACAGATAGTCACTTGAAATGCCCAGCATGATACAGAGAATCTGTTTAATATTCACTTGCAAAATAAGACTTCTTATCTGTCTAAGGTCCTGATTCTTTAAGACCCTGAGAGCTTTGGTTTTAGGTATCTCTCTAAGACAATGGGATAAGAATCTGTGGTTTGGGGATATGACAGCTGTAAGTACATTCATCCCAGGGTTATATGATTTACTCTGGCGAGTCGGGAAATGCTGTGGTCTTTCTTCATCTACTGCTCAAATTAGCTGCATCATTTGGCATTATCACGGTGCACTGAACCCTGAAGTAAGTAAAGTTTGCCTCTCCACTGCCCCTGTTAATTACAGCCTTGGTTTCCTCATTTATCCTAGGAAGAGTTCTGTGTTGGAAAAATGCCAGTGAAGCCCTTTCAACAGAGTGATGATTAATGCCAGACCTAGATGTCTTGAAATTTCTGACTTAGGCATCACTTTATTTTTCTGTTTATCTCATAAAGAAGGGAGATTTTCTCTTTGTTATATCACCGGCTTCTTTTTCAAACCCTATTTTTCAGAGTCAGAAAGGAGAAAATGTAATATAACAAAAGTATTCTGTGGATATATTGAAGTGTACAACACATTTGAACTCCCAGGAAGAAGAAAACCATGTTGGCAAACTCAGAACTTAAATAAAAAATTGAAAAGAATTTGAAAACTAAAGATCTGTTTATAGTTCAGGGCCCAAAAGACTATGACCCCAAAAAAAAAAAAAAAAAGTCAGCCAGATACGTCCCACTGGCTACTTTCTTAATGCATGTTTATTGGAATATAGAAACCCAAAAGTGTTTATATCATGTCTTTTGTACTGCAACGGTAGATTTCTTAGCTGCAGATTATTCCCTAATTGCAAATATATACTGGCTATCCCTTTTAAGAACATGCTTACTAAACCTGCAGCCTGCAGTAAGCTTTTTTTTTTTGCACTGTTACACATTGTTGCAGGAAGCTGTGCATAACAAATATTTGTAGCAATTATGAGAACTGTATCTGGTCTCTTACTCTGCAAGCAAACAGAGTAAGACTGAAGTGAATGTAAGAGAGATGTCATTGGTAAATGTGTTTGGGCTGCAAATAGCAATACTGAGATAACTAGAATATTTAACAAGAAACATTATAAGCAGATAAAAAAGGGGTGATCTGCAAAGAAGCTCAGCAATTATTGCAACTCTCTAGCTATAAAAATCTACCTCCAACCTCAAGGCAAGGCATTGTAACTTCTTTATAAGAATCAGAGGTCTTCAAATATCCATTGTGATGACCTCAGGAAACTAAAACATAAGCATCCTCAGAAGGTAATAAATGGCTTCTAACAAAATTCCAAATGATCTGGAAGACCATACAATACCCTAAATCAATAACAAATGTATGCTTTGTTTTTCACTACCCAGTGGAACAGATATGGTGATTTATTTGGTATAGTCATAACATCCTGCACATTTTCCAATGAGATTTCCGCTGATTTTATGAGAGCTGTTTTCAGAAAAAGCTTTGTCAACATATTCATAGACCTGTTTATTAATCTGCACATTTCAAATACATTTGTACAGTCTCAGATATGCTGAGTTTTCTTCTTCATCAGTTTCAGTGTGATATAAGGTACCTCTCTTGATGATTGTCTTCCTACCAATCCCCAGACACATTTAGAATTTGAAGTCAATGCTACTTCATTCATTTTTCATCAGACCATAGCAAACAAAGAACACACAATGTCCAGTTTGCTTTGACACTCAGGGTTATAGTGGGAAATGTACTGATACAATCAAATAAACTAAATTTGTGTTAACCACAGGATAAGAAACTTCCCTCAAATCTTGTGAATTTCAGCTCGACAGAGCTGGTTATATTCTGGGTGAATGCATGGTATTGCTCAGCCCAGTGGGAATAAACAGTAAAGCACTGGATAAAGAAAAGGAAATTGGGGAAGTAAATTGTACAAAATAAGACACAAATTTAAATTTTAAAATGACATTATTGTGAACAGACCTATAGAAAAATTTCCTCTGTTATTAATGAGGAAACACACAAGATGAAGAACAGGTGAAATGCCATGCAAGGAATACCTTTAGGCATTTGTGATTATAAAATTATCTTTGAAAGCTATGGAGTTTAACATATTTATAATAATCAGAGGTTGTCAAATACAGCAAGCTGATCTCAAGGAGTTCATTTATATGAGGGACATTACATGCAATTACAGAAAAGTATTTCCTTCTAACTTGTGTAATTTGGCTTGATCTTCATGCAAACACTAATCTACTGTTTTTACCTGTGGGCTCAGTTCTACTTATTTTACAGCTGCTGCTTACCCTCAATCTTAGTGCCTGGCCTTCTTTAACTGATTCCCCACTCCACAGCCCCATGTTGCAGGACAAGCAGATCCGCAGCCCCATGACACAGGACAATTAGATGTGATAGGGAGTCAAGTCAAAGCAGGAACTCAGTTTATTACTGTGAGTGTCAGCTTATATAGGTTAAATGACATTGTGTGATGTGGGGGTATCTCCAGCCAATGAGAGACAGTCAAGCCCTCCATCAGAATGGAGGGGTGTCTACCTAGATTTTTCTGTCTCATCCACCCTCAGCAGCTTTGAGACTCTTCTTCAAACTTGAGCCAGGATTTTCTCTGTCCTACAAGCCTTGAGATACAGTCCCTGACATAATTTTGGCCCAACACCTTAGTACATTGCTGCTAGGAGATACTATCACTGTTAAAAGCCAGGCAAAATGCTTGGAACTTGATTGCTGCTTCAAAGGACCCTATTAGGAAGTCCTTAAATGAGCAGAAACACTACTATTCCAGACTTTAAAATTGCGGAAAATGAGTCTTTTACTGATTTTTAGTTATCCTTTTTCCTGTTTCCCTCTTAACTTTTGTGAAACATTTGTTGTTTCAAACTCTCACTTGAGCTTTTGCTTTCTATTCTATTGATTGGGTAATTAGTGTTATTTGTGGATTACCTAATGTATGACCTATTCTCTATTTGTCTTGCTCTATCACAGGGTGACTTGCAGGACAATAAACAAGTCACAAAACACCTGTTTATTTTCTATATGTTTCTTAACTTCCTTTACATTTTTATTTTTGACAAAATAAAATAAATAAGATAAAGAAAAAACATTGTATCAAAGGTGGACAATGCATCTCAACAAAAGGAAGAGTCCCAAGAGCAGGCAAAAGAATCAGAGACCCATTCGTTTTTTCACACTCAGGAGTCCCATAAAAATATTAAGCTAAAAGTTAAAACATACACAGAGGACCCATTGGAGAATCGTGAAGGCCCTGTGAGTGCTGCTTCAGTATCTTGTGGTAGCCTACAGAGTACCAACCCACAACAAAGAGATTAGGGATAAAGGCCTCTTGTAGGTACAAGCTCAACTTCTGCATCTTCAATGAGTTGTGTGGACATTGTCCTCATCAATAGGGACACACTGTCCATTTGTGAAGAACATCCATTGTCTTAGAAACAGCCTGGGTTGTTTGGGTATCTTCATGGAAACTCATAGGCCAACATCGCAAACAATTGAATACAAGTCATCCCACCACTGGAAGACTCATTTGGTGAAAAGACATAGACATCTCTCCCATTATTAGGAGATTTCATTGGGATCATCTTCACATATGGTAGGAAGTTTCCACTACACTAGGTTTCAATATCATCCCTCAAATGCCCCTCAATCCAAACTGTCTCTCCCCATATTCATTCCCTTTATATTAATCCCCTCCCTCTCCACCTGATCCTCTCAATCTTTTTTTCATCTGCCCCCAGTACACCCAAATAATCTATTTCATTTGCCCCTTGCTAAGGGGCAGGAGGAAAGAGAATACATGAGTATCAGTCCATTTCCTTCTTGATTATATGGAGAAGTCTGTATGAAGCAAAGAAGTGTAAGGGTTCAATGATTGCTGAAGAAAGACCTCAGACACCAATAGTGTGCAAGCGCAAACAGCATTTATACTGAAGAAATAGCCAGCAAGCAGGGGTGAATCATCCCCACAAAAGGGTGATGACAACCCAAAAAAAGGTGGACAGTCCTTTTTAAGGAGGGGAAGCTCGGGTAATTCTAAGTATCTCAGTTTCTGTTTGGCAGCAAGGGAGCTGTTATATGAGGTTCATAATGCTTGAATGGGGTTGACTGCAAGAATAGCGTTAGTCATATACGGTCAGTAACTGGTCTATCCTGTAACTCTGAGAACTTTTGCCTTATAGGCTCAGGTTCTAAAACTATTTAGCTGACTGGTCAAACTCGGCTAAAGGAATTTCCTGATTTGGGGTTCAGGTCATTAATCATAAGGAGTTGTCCATGTCTAAAGTGGGGTCATATTTCAGCCCCTTTCAGAGGTGTACTGGTGTGTTTTCCTTGTCAATTGAATAACCAAGTGAATAAACTAATAATGTTTCTCGAGAAGAATAGTCCAAACTCCTGAGATATATTTATCAATATTTCTCTATATAAGGATTACTAATTTATATGACCCCAAGTCTACAGAGTATTGCTTTGTAGGGAAGCTGGAGGCCTGATGGTCTCTCTCAAGACAAATTGAAGAAAATGAGTAATTAAATACTCCCCAAAGAATAAGTTAGTCTGAAGATTCTTTCCTAAAAAAATGTAATCTTACACAAAAGGGAAAAAATCTTGGGGGATATATTTGATATCTCATATGTTCACCTGAGAATGATTCTGGAAATCTACAAAGTCTTTAGTAAAAATTAACAAGAGTGTATTATTTGATATGATTTGATGATAAGATAGTATCGCTTGACTCAGTATTTTGGACTTTTTGGAACCTTGCTGGATGTGAAGTCACATCATTTCAATTAATAATTATAATTTGAGATACCTTGCCTAATTTAAATCGTTCATTCAATTAATGTTTTCAAACTTACATATTGATATTAAATAATTCTATCTAAAGTTATCATTAGGTAAAACAGGTAGATTTGTGTCAAAGTATTCAAATTCAAATTTTGTTAAGTACCATTTGGTATAACATTTTCATTTTACATTTCCTGTAGTATCTTAGACTTTTATAAGAATTTTTCTCTTGTAACAATGCATTAAAGTTTAGAGACACATTAGTATAATCACAAAAAGAAGGCTGAGAGTTAATTGATCATTCTGCATTTCCAACTCATAATTTTCATCTGTTGTAAAATGTAGTTATTTATAATTCTTTCATATCAATTAATTTCTAGAATTATGCTACTCCAAATAAGATTAACACCTGTTTCTACTAGATTCTGAAAAAGACCATGGACATCCAAATTTCCATATTTTTCAAGATCCCTTGATAACTATTATTTATATTAAAGATTGAAAAATACACCCAGATCACAAGCCCATTCTCACAACACGGAACTGAGGGTGCTCAGTATTTCCTTTCTTTAGTTTCTTTTTCTCCACCCAAAGATTTGACAGAGAATGACATTAGACTCCATAATACGCTTCTCTGTTAGAATCAGTATGGCTGTGAGTTTTGTATCTTCCCCCATAATGTCATTTGACTTGAAAAGTTTTAAATTTATAATCTATTATGATTATGCTAGTGTATATTAATTTTAATAATCATAAGTTTTCACTAAGTTTAAGGTTTACTCTTTATGTATATATTGAAGGCCATTTCACTAATACAAGAGTACCGATAGTGGGAGTGGACATGATGAAACACATCTCTAATTCCAGGACCAGAAAGTTGGAAACACAAAGGTCAAGATTCTATGTCTGTAATCACTAATTTTGAGGTCAGTGAGACATCATGAGACTATACTTCAACTCTTTTCCTCACTAGAAAAGAGTAGAAATAAGTTAGAGTGAAAATAAAGGAGGAATTTTAATAAGTAGCGTCTTTAATTAACTATTTACTAACAAACTAATCACTTAAACTAATGAAAATAAAAAATAATGATTCTGTCATTCATTTGATGGAATGATGCTAATTTCAAAGTACATAGCTTTATTATCCATGGGACCAAAACAATTATTACTATAAAACTGGTATAAAATGTAGCAAAACTCTCAGAAAGACAAGTGAAACTCAGAGAAAATAAAAGAAGACCACAGACTGGAATTGACCATAGTTTTAAATGGATCCATGCTCAAAAAGGTGGTATAGACTCTTCTAACATTCTAAATCAACCACAAAGCACAACTCTTGCATAAGGGCAAGAACCTTATCAGGAGAACCTATTAAATTCAAATGGATGGGAGTTTTCACTCATGGGATCTTGATTAAGGATCACTGTTATGTGTTCATGTGAATGGTTGCAGAGAGGAATGAAGAGAGAGTAGCTTGGTATCATAGAAGGAAGGGAGAAACTGCTCTTGTGAGAAATATATGATGCTCAGACCAGTTTCTTCTAGCTTAATGAGTGAAAACTTTGAAAAGCTCAAGGAAAGGCACTAAAATAAAAGTATATTATTTGATATTAATTCTATTATATGAATAAATTTCCAGTGAAAATCTTCATTTTAGCTCAAATTTGCTCTAAGTGTTAGCAAATACATTATCATAAGGGATACTATATGTCTCATATAATTTGGTAGTATCCATAAAATGAAATTAAGCACATTAACCTTTTTTATTTTTTATATGTAAACTTATTTATTAGCCTGGCTTACACATGGTCTGGATAATCTAGATAGTTTCTTGGCTGTCTTCACACTGGGAAGACAGGACGCTCCACTCCACTGGGGTAGGTGACTTTGGGCATCTATAACATTTACCCAAGTTTGTGTTTTGTATTTCTGCTAGCTGTTCTCACATTTCTCCTTTCTCCATTCTTTTATGTGCTCATATTGACAGCTGAAGTGTAGCTTTTATACACTTTATTTAACTAGTTTAAGCATACTTGATTTGGTTTGAGGTTTGTTTACTCTGGTAAATTACCAAAATAACATCAAAACACAAGGTCAAGACTTTGTTGACTCCCCCATGGGAAGCCTTAATTTTTCTAAAGAGTTGATGGGGCTTGAGTAGGGGGAAAGTGAAGGGAATTTGGTGGAGGTGATGGAGGGTAGAACTGTGGTTGGTATGAAAAATGAAAAAAAAAGCTTTTAAATAAAAATTTAAAAATAATCTTCACAGAAGCTGTTTTATATATCAAAGAAAAAAAGAATTTTGCCTTTCTATGATGTTTTCCAACCATCTCTTCTACATAATAGACAAGAATATTAATAAAACTTTTTTATTACAAAAATGTCACACAAATTCTAGACATCATCTATCATAGTCTCAGGTGTATGACTTTATTATTTTTTTAATAAAACAATAATTCAGGTCCTTAAGATGTGCATGTTAAAAGATACAGAAGATACAGAGTGAAAAGAAAAGATGGAAGAGCATCATGAGGGAGCCTGGCTATTGGGACCATAAAGGTATTCATCCAGAGGCATCCTTGCACAGTTTTCAATGCTGGGCAAGTACCTGATACCTAAGTTATTGTAAAGAAGTCAAGTGCAAATGTGGACTAAGGAGGAAAGTCAACAAGGGAGGAATTCCCCCTTAAGTAATACCTTGTAAGTAAACAATTATTTATAACTAGAGAGAAAAGATGGGAAGTACTGCAAGACTAAATAAAAAAGACCAATCATTATGATACTTAGTACAGTTCACTGCTTAAAAATGGAAGATATTAGAGGT
This sequence comes from Microtus ochrogaster, assembly GCF_000317375.1. Taxonomy (NCBI): domain Eukaryota; kingdom Metazoa; phylum Chordata; class Mammalia; order Rodentia; family Cricetidae; genus Microtus; species Microtus ochrogaster. The sequence goes on along the minus strand of NC_022035.1, from coordinate 14,167,514 downwards.
TATCAATTGACAAAATATTGTAATATATATACAATTATGAATCTGTCAATAAATAACTTCTGATTTAATTAAAAGTTGATAAAGTCACTGATTTTTAAGGCAAAGAAGCTGAATGTCTGCAACTTTTGTAAGTATGTATCTTTTTCATTGACTTCCCCCCCCCTTTTTTTTGCTAAAATTTTAAGTGGTACATGTGAGCTACCCTAAATTATCAGGCTAGGTTCTGCTTTATTTTATTCATTCAGAAAAAGATGGTGTGATTTGAAGTTTTATGTCTGGCATAAATAAAATATAGATATTGGGAAATAACATATCAACACTGTTTATTATAAAATTATTATATATATATATACATGTTCATAAATGTGATTGTCTATAGATGTATTTATTTATAGGAATGCCAGTTTTTTACCTTAATTTATCTTTGATCATAAATTAATTATTCACTTGATGCTTAACTTAAGGAACAGGAATAGAATGAACTCTTCTTTAATTCTAAAAAATTTAGTTTATCTTTCAAGACTTTGCAGACCATTTGAATCCTAGACCTAAAAAAATATCCTTCTACTATCAATATTAGTATCAAGCATATAATAGCTCAGTTTTCAAAATTCCGTTATATCTGCCTTAGAACACAGAAAAAATAAAATGAGAGAAAATAGTTTTGCTTGACTTTTATGTCTCTTTAAACAAATAAGACTTGGACATATGGCTGTTAAAATGGCTCCAAGTATTTAAGGAAAGTAAAAGAAGTATATGTTAAATCAAATAACTTGTATTTGACAACTTATCTGTATTTGAGGAATGCATGCCAAGGTGGCATATATAAATTAATCCTGTTTTCAATCCGAGTAATCCAGAGAACACCCTTTAAACTTCCACAGCCTTGCTGTGAATATATAAGCTTTCTAGAAAATTCAAACATAAAAATATTTTAAGATCTATAAGAAACCAAATATTTTCAAATTTTGTGTTTTTAGGTCCTCACTAAGCTTCTCAATTGCATACAAATACTGATAATTGGCAAAATCCTTTTCCTTGAAAGTCTTTATAACTGATATTCTCACAAAAATAATTTCACAAATTATATAATTTTTCTAATTTTGAAATCATCCTTTACTTCAGTTTCCAGAATACATTGAGTTTTGTTTGATATAGCTTAACAGATTTATTAAACAAATGAATCTCCACTTTCTTACAGGTTGTGTGAATATACTTGGTATCACAAAACAAAATATACAATATGTGAAAATTTATCTTAACTAACATTTGAAGTGCATTGGCTAGTGATAAAATAAACTTGATCAAACAGCGTCTTCGGCCCCCTTACCTGAATTTTTGCTTTAGCACTTCTCTGAAAGCAGTGTCTTTTACTCCTGCATGTCTCTGTCCTTGGATCCATCTTTTGCCCAAAGATGTTCCTATGGGTTTTATCTCCTGCTCACAGCTTTCCTCAGTCACTGGGCCATGTCTGAGTTAGAATTTGTGCTTGAAATAGGAACTACAGATCATCTGGATCCCACACTGATGGATAATGAGAACCAGATGTGATCTAATTGTGGACAAGTATAAGAAAACAGTAGATAAGGTCTTATAAGTTTGATTTCTAAACACGTTGTTATAAACACATAGTTTCTAAGAGAAACAGACAGGTAATGTCGCACATATATTTTTGAAATTAATACCTATTGCAGTAATAACTAATACCCTGTAAGTAAACAATTTTATCTCTACAGTGGTGAAAGAAACTACTCAAACATTTTTAGGTTAGTTCCTACAAAGCAAAGACTATTAAAACTGTATTGTTAAATGCTATCTGACGTCTCTCTTCAAGGCTTCAGGTTTCTGCTTTCATACAGAAAATGGACTTCCAGTTTTATTCTTAGAATGTAATTGTGTTCACTTATTTTACTATATTTATGAAAACATTGTGGAACCCAATGAAAGAATATTTCCTAGTCCTTGAGACAAAAAACAGTCTCATATATAATTAGATATTATCATAATTCCTAATCAAATCGTTAGACACTATATGTATATACCATTTCAAAATATGTGTTACCACTGAGAGAGTGGGGATGTTCTATCGGGAACTCACCAAGGCCAGCTGGCCTGGGTCTGAAAAAGCCTGGAATAAAACCGAACTCGCTGAACATAGCGGACAATGAGGACTACTGAGAACTCAAGAACAATGGCAATGGGTTTTTGATCCTACTGCACGTACTGGCTTTGTGGGAGCCTAGGCAGTTTGGATGCTCACCTTACTAGACCTGGATGGAGGTGGGTGGACCTTGGACTTCCCACAGGGCAGGGAACCCTGATTGCTCTTTGGGCTGACGAGGCAGGGGACTTGATTGGGGGAGGGGGAGGAAAATGGGAGGCGGTGGCTGGGAAGAGACAGAAATCTCTTAAATAAATAAATTTAAAAAAAAAAAAACAAAATATGTGTTACATTTCATTTTTCTTTTGAAATACTCTTTAATTTCATAGTCATTTCTATCACTCTAAGTTTGTATGTATGCTTTTGTTCACCTCAATCTACCTCCTCAGCCTCTTCCTGGGCACCCATTGCTTCACTTGCTGCTGCTTGTGCATTCTGTGTCTGTGCATGTGATGAGTGCGAGCTTGGTGTGAACCCCAAACAGACCTTAGTCAGAGTACTATCAGGTTACATCACTGCAAATAGTCCTTTCTGAGCCAGACAGTTTGAGGTGTTTCAGTCCTTCACCTCAATAGTATATGTCATGGTAAGAATCTTAATTAGTATGAATAATTCCAACCACTCCCCCAAACTGTGACCTACTGAACGGCACATATTGTGAATTAACTATATATGTAGGCTCAGTGTAGAGAACTCAATACACTGAAAACCAGTTTAAGAAATCTGTACAAAAAGGAGATACTGGATTGGTTGCTTTATTGATAGGCGAGTTAAAAAAAAAAAAAAAAGACTGTAAGTTGATTCTTTACACTTCAGTTCGTTCTTTTACTAACATGGAAAGTGCTGTTTTAAGTAGTTTTGAGGTTCATTCTGATACACATAACGCTACCATTTTAAGTAACTTTTGGTTTAGCTTATATATTGTCTGGAAAGGCAGTACAATTCATCTGTATGAGAATCATCAAATTTTTCTGACAGTGAATATCACTTGGATAAACCTCTCATTTTCAGCTGCCAGACATAATGTGATAACAGATATTTATATGTACTGTCATGGATCATAATTGCTTTGAGAAAGATCTGCTATTTTGGTGAAAAAAGTCAGTTGGCTGCAGATATGTGCAGAATGTAAATATGTGTATGTTCATTTCCATTCAGTGGGCAGAAAAGAGATGTTTTATCTTTTATATCACTGCATTGAGTGATTTTCCACATCCGTTTGAAAATAACTATTCTGTACTCTTTCCAGGAAGTGTGCATATTTCAAATGCTAACTGTTTTTAGAGAAGTAATATGAATACATGTCTCCCTTCAACCTGAAACAAAAAGACTGTTTATCGCACCCTGTGATGGACTTAAGGCAAACTCCAACCAAGGTCTAAATGAATATGCCTTGTGTTATGTAGCAGCCTTATTTGTTTTCTTGAACAGCTTGAACTGGTTTCCTGTCAAATTTAAATACTGCATATTCAATAGAATAACGTTACTAGTTTAGCGTGAAGAAACTTCAAGCTAGCTCCTATTAACATTTTGTTTCCTTATCTTTCTACAGCAAATTATTTTTCCTTAGCCCTTATAATTGCATTTTCTTTCCTTTTGAAATTATTTGTATTAAATTGCTATAAACCTGTGCTTTGTCTATGGAAGAGACAATAGTCCATTAACAAGAATAAATGTTAGGTGATGTAAATGTAACTAAGCACAAACTCTATTGTATCTTACGCTTTCAAAGATGTAGAACTGTATTTCTCAAAGCCAATCCCATAAAACAGTAATGTGTTTGTAATATTTGAGTACTTATTTAATGATCAAATAAATTATAAGTATTGACTTTTTCATTCTTGAATCTTCTTACCTTAAGTTTATTCAACAATGTTATCTCTTTTCCTTTGCTTAAAGATGCATGTTATTTGGCCTACAAACATCAAATATATACACAAGTATAATTGTAAAAACTTTCCCAAGTACACCTTCACTCTTCCCACTCAGAGAGTTTCAACATTGCCAATTTTATCATTTTCCATGTTTCCTTTAATAATAGATTAGGCATAGAAAGGAATGGGAGACACATGAGCAAAGGCAACTAAGACAAGTTGAAGACTTGTAGCACGTACCTGTTTAATATAATTATTATAAATAATAATAGTATAGTACAGATTTCTAAGAGCAAATAATGACAGTCATTTTTCATTTTTTTAATGAAAATAGATTCGTCTCTCTTTTTTTAATTCTTTTTTTTATTGAGAAAAGGAAAAAAAAAACAAGTTTTCACCTCCTCCCAGCCTCCCATTTCCCTCCCCCTCCTCCCACCCTTCTCCCCCTCCCCCCACTCCTCTTCCCCTCCCTCTCC
>NC_022035.1:14142123-14161315 GCF_000317375.1 Microtus ochrogaster | reverse complement strand
AGCATAAAATATCTTGGGGTAACTCTAACCAAGGAAGTGAAAGATCTATTTGACAAGAACTTTAAGGCATTGAAGAAATAAATTGAAGAGGATACCAGAAAATGGAAGGACCTCCCTTGCTCTTGGGTTGGGAGGATCAACATAGTAAAAATGGCAATTCTACCAAAGGCAATTTATAGATTGAATATTTTTTCAGTGTCTATTTAGAGATCTTATTGAGAGGCGTAGACTTGAATATTAAATTCCTAATATCATAGGGCAAAAAAAAACCCTGAGGTTTTTTTTTCCTTCTTTTCTGCTGGTGAGCCATGTGTATGAACCTTAGTTTGGCTGCTAGTTTCTCTTTTACTGGACCATACCAAAGCAACATTGTCTTACCATTGAACCCATGATTCAATTACTGTGTTCTTTACTACTATGGTAACTACTAGACATGACAGACAGTATTGTATAAATGCTTAATAAATGGGTGAAATGTGAAAGACAAAAATTAATCTAACTGTGAAATTATTTTGAATTTGAAAATTACTCAATTACAACAAAGAAAGTAATAATTGCATAGAATTAATAACCTGAAACAAACTTTCAAACCTTAGTTGATTTCCTTCAATATACATTTGATAGGTCACCAGGCCAGAAAACACTGAGGCAAATCTATAAACCACAAAGTGAAGAAGAAGTGAAGTTAGAAAAATGACTCATGATTTTTAGTCTAATTTTATTTATATTATGCTATAGAATTGAAAGTAAGCATATGGATTTTTGTAATTTTGAATGCTAGGTATTTCGTATAGAAATAAATGTATACATTTTATGCATAATAATATATGCATTATGAGAAAGTATGGAAATGTTTCATGATTGCCTATGGTCATGAATTATCTATTACATATATCTATTATACCTATACATGCCATACATATATATTTCATTATTCCTTTTAAAGATTTACTCATTTATTATACAAACAGTGTTCTGCTGGCATGCACATGCCAAACGAGAGCACCAGAACTCATTATAGATGGTTGTCAGTCACGATGTGATTGCCAAAAATTGAATTCAGGCCCTCTGGACCAACAGCCAGTGCTCTTAACTTCTGAACCATATCTCCAGCACAACATATTTCATTATTCTTGAATTTTTGTAAAATAATGTAGTATTTTATAATGAAATTGATGGTTATATATAAAAATTATTTCTTGTTGAATATTTGCTACATTAATATAATGTTCTGTAGAAGCCAGAATCATTTGAGGAAAGTCAAGACTCATGTTTTCTGTCCTTTTGAGCTACTGGATTTTCCCACATAACTGAATCAAATGTTTTGTTATGTTCTGCTATTTATTTATCAGGAGATTTCAATATTTTTCTGTTGTTATAAGTACACTGTTTACACATTTTCTGAAAATTAAATTTCTGTAAAATTTAAATTTAACTTGCCTAATAATGAGCCCTTCAAAGAAATTGCTACTTCTCTGTGAGTTGAAATTTGTAGAACAAATAAAAAGTGGTTTAACACAAGTGGAGATACTGGTGAAGTACATCAAATATTTGAGGAAAAGAAGTTATTTTTTAAAAGACTTTAAGTATAGGGAACCAACATGCCCCTAACACTAAACCAGAAAGGATAAGTGAATGGCAAGGAAAGAAAAGGGCAGACCAGTATTCCTCAAATATATGAGAAAATTCAGCAAGAATGCCAAATGAAATCCAATTGTGTAAACAAAGATTGTGACCGGATAGTGTTTATTCCAAGTTTTTGAGTCCAGTTTGACATTCTAAAATCAATTAATATAATGTAGCTAATCACATACAGAAATGTAAGAACAATATTTGTTGCAAAACCTTTCAGGATATTGTAGAAATCCAAGCACAACAATATGCTCTTCATTTGGGATATTCAACCTCTATCTATGAAACAAAAGCACTCACACTTACTGGAATGACTAAAATCCAAATGAGTGAGAACACCATTTCCTGCCAAGAATATGGAGCAGCTGGTCCTCTGGTCCTTAGACATTGAGGCTTGGAGATATACAACCATATATTTTCAATCTAGAAAATGGTTTCCTAGAAAATGAAATTATTCTTGCCATATGATCCATCAACATTATGCTTTGGTATTTGCACAAATGGGACTAAATATTTGATTCATGTGAAATTCACACTTTATAATTAGTATGTATGCCATCCTCAAAAATTAGCAACAACTAGATGTTATCAGCAATTAAAAAGATAAATAGACTGTTGTATCTGTCATACTGTCCAAAACTAAAAAGAAATGAACTATGTAGACAAGAATGGCCCTAGAGTCTGATTGTTCTACCAATCCTTCCATAGTGGGATTAAAGTTGTATACAACCATCCTCAGTTTTATTTTTACAAAATAAAGAGGTTCATGTAGATACAAACACAACTATCAAGGGAAACTCTCCAAATATAGAATGTTTATACAAGAATTTCCCACCATTTCTAGAAATTTTCCTTTCAAGGATTCTAGCTAAAATAGCCTGCTTTGTTGATTCATTTTATTTGAAAATTTCATACATATAAAAAATATATAATGCCCTGCCCTCTGCTATCTACTTCTCATCCTTAGGATCTATCATCCTCCATTGGTGTTAGTCACAAGATTGATGCCTTTGGATTAGTTTCCTGATCCATTTAGTTGAACTAATGTCACTTATGTGACCATTGGACTGGAACTGCCCACTGGGTTCTAGTCGGGTCATCAGTGGCTCCTCAACTGACGGAATAATTTTTCCTGTCTCCAAGTCTACCAGTAGTCAATAATTTTTCAGTGAGGGGTCGGGTGCCTGAAGACTAACTATGGATGCATATATTTAAAAAATGAAATTTCTCTTTTTTAAATAGATTTTTCTCATACAATATATTCTGATTACAATTTCCCATCATTTTACCCTTGTTTTCCGTACTTTGTAATGGTTTCGTTGTGATGTTTGTTTCTGCTATTAATTAGAAGACAGAGTAAAATAGTACATGAATTGCATCCTCTATAAACCATACTACTCCTTTGGTAAGTGTATTGTTTAGGGTTTCTATTGCTATGAAGAGAGACCATGATCATGGAAACTCTTGTAAAGGAAAATATTTAATTGCAGTGTCTCACTGACACTTTCAGAGCTTCAGTGTATTATCCCCATGGAGCATAGGAATGTTCAGGCAGATATGGTACAGGTTAAATAGCTAAGAATCCTACATCTTGCAGGTACCAAGAGTTGACCGATATACTGGATGGTATCCTGAGCATAGGAAACCTCATATCCTGTCCCACAGTGACACCCTTCGTCTAATAAGGCCATAACTACTCCAACAAAGCCACACTTACTAATAGGGCGGGGCCACTACTTATGAAATTACAGTTACTATTACATACAAAATACTACTCTCAGGCCACCATAAGCAAAATGCATTTAGTCCAATTCAAAAGTCTCAATAGTCTATCATAGTCTCAAAAACGTTTTAAAATCCAAATTTGAAAATCTCTTCTGGGTTTCATGCATTCTTTTAATGGTAATCTCCTGTAGAATCAAAATAAAAAAAGCAGATATTATATGTACTCATATAATGGCGCAGGATATACATTACCATTCCAAAACATATAGAAGGGAACATAATGAAGAAATACTAGACCAAAGCAAGACTGAAAAGCAACCGGGCAAACTTCAACTCTGCATCTCCATATCTGATGGCATAACACACTTCTGGTCTCCAACACCATTCAGATTTATTGGCTGCAACACATTTTTGTTTCCTGGGCTGGATCCATTCCCTGTTAGCAGCCTCCTAGGCAAGTATCATGTGACTCTGGCATCTCAAACACCTCCAAGGCAATCCAGGCTTCAATTTCACAGCTTCACAGTGGCCTCTCTAGGCCTCCATTCAGAGACATCTCTGACACATGCCTGCCCTAGCAACTTTCCTTAGGCATGGGTGCAAATTTCTTAGGCCTTTTCTTCTATCCTTGATGCTAAAGCCAGAATCACATGACCGAAGCTGCCAAGTTCTGCTGCTTGCTGGGACTGAAACATGGCTCCCTCATTGAATTACATCATCATCACCTTTTTGTCTTTCACAGCGTAAGCTTGGTTGTTCTAAAACTTACTTTGTAAACCAAGCTGGCTTCAAACTCAGAAGTCTGCCAGCCTTTGACTCCCAAGTGCTGAGATTAAAGGCATGTACCAGCACACGTGGCTCGAAACGTTTCATTAATTCCTTTTGCTTAGTTGGAAACTTAGCTCCCTGGGATCTTTTCTCTTTAAACACAGAATTTAACTCCATTCCATTTCCTGTGCCGCTTAATCTGTACTTTTTTGTAATTTACTCTTGTTCAGCTTGCTCCTTTTCATTATAAATCTCTATTAGAGTTACCACTAATAGCCATACAACAGAGTCTATGCCGGGCTGTTTTGAAATTTCCTTTGCAAATGAAATTAATCCAAAACTCTTCAGTTTAGCCTCAGATATACTTTTTGGACAAAGGCTAAAAGCAGTCACATTCTTCACCGAAATATCACCAGAATGACCTTTCAGCTAATTACTAAAATTCCTGAAATAGCCCTACAATTCATCAAACCACACTCAGTACCACTGTCTTCCATGTTCCTATTGGTATGTCCCATCAAGGAGTACTAAAAGCATCCAACTTTAAAAAAAAAAAAGTACTAAAATCAAAATTCCTCCAAAAACCAAACAAACAAAAACATGGGCAGGACTATCATAGCAATATCCCAGTCTCTGGTACCAGTTCTGTCTTAGGTAGAACAAATTGATTGCTGTGAAGAGACACCATGACCACAGCGACTCATTTTTAATTTTATTTTATTTAAAGAAAACTATCCAAAGATAGTTTTACATTTACATGCCAAATTTATTTCTCACTCACTCCCCTCCTCCTGTGCCCTCCACATTCCCCTAATCTCACCCCATTCCATACCCCATCCACTCCTTAGAGAGTGTAAAGTTTCCCATGAGGCGTCAACAAAGTCTAGCATATTACTTTGAGGGAAGACCAGGGCCCTTCCCACTATATCTAGGCTGAGTATGGCATCCCTCCAGAGAGAATGTGTTCCAAAATGTCAGAAAAAATCAGTAGGGATAAATCCTGGTCTCTCTGCTAGTGGCCCCACAATCTGCTCCAGCCATACAAACGTCTCTCACATTCAGAGGCTTAATTTGGTCCTATGCTGGCTCCTTTACTGTCAGGCCCAAGTTGGAAGGCTTCCATTAGCTCAGGTAAGCTGTTTCCGTGGGTGTCCCCATTATGGTCTTGACCTCTTTGCTCATATTTTCATTCCTCCCTCTCTTTGACTGGACTTTGGGAGCTCAGTCCACTGTGGTTCTTTGCATCTGCTTCTATCAGTTGCTGGGTGTAGGTCCTATGATAACATTTGAGATAATCATCAATCTGACTACAGAACAAGGGTCAATTCAGGCATCCTCTCCCTACTGCTTAGGGTCTTAGCTAGGGTTATCCTTTTAGATTCCTGGGAATTTCTCTAGTGTTCGGGTTTCTTGCTAGCCCCATAGTGGTTCTGTCAATCAAGATAATTCTTTCCTTGTTCTCTGTCTCTGTACTTCCCCCATCTGCACCATCTAGTACCCTCTAGTTCTCCACTCCTCCCCTGCTCCTTCCTTTCTGCCTTCCCTTCTCCCCCCACTCCATCCTCCCAATTTTCTCAGGAGTTCTTGTCTATTGCCCTTTCCTAGAGTCGTCTGTGTATGTTTCTCTTAGGGTTCTCCTTATTACTTAGCTTCTCTGGGTACGTAGACTATTGGTTCCTTTTAAAGGAAAAAGCAAAACATTTAATTGGGGTGGCTTGTTTGCAGTTTCAGAGGTTTAGTTCATTATCATAATTGTGGGAGCATGGCTACAGGGTGGACAAGTAGCTGAGAGTCCTAGATCTTGCAGGCAACAGGAAGTTGAATGAATCACTGGATGGTATACTGAGCATAGAAAACCTCAAAGCTTGCCCCCACAGTGACACATTTCCTCTAACAAAGCCATATCCACTCCAAGAAAGCCACACATCCTAAAATTGTGGCTTCCTATGAGCTTATGGGAGCCAATTACATTCAAACTGCAACATAAGTTTTGCTTTACGACAGCAGGAGTTAAGCGTACGCTGCTTATCACGCTTCTTACCTCATTTCCTTTATGCATCTCATCTCTCCTTCATACTCAATATAGTTCTATAAAAGTTAAATTTATTTGGAACACAAAATTACCCAGAGGATTGAAGTAATGGCTTGTAAAATCATTGAAATCAAGCTATATCTTATGTATTCTTGCTTAGATTTTCATTAATGCTATCAAAAAATTCAAGAACCTTAGTGGTAGGTATATCTTGTACAGAATGCAGTTGTTTTATGAGTGATATTCAGCTGCTATAGTTTTTCTTCTTGTTTCCAAAGTGATAAATGATTTATAGATTATGCTAGCTCTTTACTAAAATATTTCAATCAATTTCTTTTTGAAGAAACTTTGTACTCAGTGTTTTATGAGTAAAATGGCAGTGATTTTATTGCTTATGGCCTTCATTTAAACATCTGCACAGATGAATACTCTCTTTATACAGTTTGGAATTATGATGTGGATTGAATTGAAGAAGACGACCTTTTCATTTAAGTCTTTGTGTAAACTGTTACTTCTTTGCAACAGCTGAGCCTACAGAACAAAACCGAGTCATTCAGATGCTTATTTTATAGAACATGATTATAGAAAGTGCATGTGTCATGCCATAGGCATATTTTCTTGTGAAAATACACTTGTTTTATGTAACTATACATTACCCAGGACATTTTTGGAACACAATTTGGTAATGGTAGCTATTGTTGATATTAGTAGGCATTTGCTTTCTGAATTTGTATATTAAAGCTACAAATAACTATTTTTCAACAGATGATGAATGGTTACTATAGATAACACGTTATGTTCATCAAAGTGTCAATACAGTTTGCAAAAAATGGAAGTCTGTAAAAAATGTGCACCTTTTGGAGATAAAGTGGTAGAGGGCTTGTGAGTCTATAGTGTAGAGTTATCTGGGAAAATACAATCATATTTTTGTTACTTGCTCTGTCTCATTTGAAAGGAAGTAAACTTTTTTTGTGACTCCATGTCTTGACCTGTCATATAAGGATAATATACCACGAACATCAGAAGTTGATTACAGTATTGATATAGGTCTGGCAGGGTGTAAACTAGCTGTCATGAAGTTATTGATAATGGTGATTGTGATAATGATGATGTCAAGGCTAATAATGAGGGTGACAATAATGGTGGTGGTGATGATAGTCATAGAGATGGTAGTGATGATAATGGTGATGATAAAAATTGTTACTGTTCCTTGAAATAAAATTAAACATATCGCTACAGAGTTAGACATGGACAGCTGCTTTTAGAATCATGAATTTTGTGTTTAGTAAAAGTAAAAAAGTAATTTGAACAAAGAAGAAAAACTATATATGTATAAAATTCTGCTGTTTCGTTTAGTTCTGTATTGGTAAGTGTGTTTTAATCCAGTAAAGATACATAACCAGAAATAATTTTTATTATTTATTTTATTCAAATACATTAAAAAGAAATGGCAATTAAATATAGAAAAAGATATCTAGGATGTCATTGAAACACCCTCAGCTTCACAAGCGTTTTAATCTGTTTTTATACTACATCTGGAAATTAGAGCTTGAATTTTATTACTGAAAATAAATAAGACAGTATGAACAAAAGATTTCTGTTATATCTTATAAAGATATTCTGGAGAATGAACCTAAGCAAATGATTAAAAGTTATTATTTAAACTTGGGTAAACATTTTGGGAAGGTTGGAAGTTTAATTCCCTAGCACTATAAACTATCATATTAGAATAGCCCCTGAAATACTCTGAGAACAAGCAAAGTTCTTTACGTCTCAAGCAAAAAGCTGTTTACTCGCAAAATATATTAGCACTGGTTTTTCTACCAAGTGACATATCAGGATACATGTCATTCATGTGCAGATAGTTTTTTAAAAAGTTAAAGAAACATTAGAATTACCTATTTCAGAGGGGTTTTTTTTTGTAGGGATGTTGTATAATTTCTTTCTTCTTGTCATCAAACAAGAAAGAGACATTTGTTCTCTAATCTCATTTAGGGAAAGAAGGTCTTTAGGCTATGATAGAATTTTACAATGTAAGCAAAAGACTAGGATGGTTATTTTTATCATACCCTGAAATGTGGCTAGATGAATCTAAGAAGCTAAATCAGCCTTAGATGTTGAATTATCTTTCACTTTCAAGTAATATTTTCCATTCATTTAGTCTTTAAGCAAAGTTGTCAGTCATTCTTCTTAAGACAGCCTTGATCATGCAGAAATATGAAAAAGTTACTGTTACACAGCAGGCATTCAGTAATCACTGCCTGATTGGAGATTGCTTGTCAGCACTAAAGTTTGCTGTTGTAGAATACATAGACATTGATGTATTTATATATAGATGAGTCTTTTCCCACTCTGACTTAATGATCACAACATTGGCATTTTCTAATAGTGAACATGCATTTTATATTCTAGCCAAACTGGTTTACCCGTCTTTTGTGGTTCCTTGAGTTTCTTCTGACATTCTCCTGATTTATATATTTAGTCCCTGGATGTGTCATGACTATTTTCAATCTAATACAAATTTTTATTCCTGTGTGAATTTCAGATTTTTCATTACAAATTTGGTTGTCTTTCCTGTCCGTTCACACTGTACTCTCTTTAAATCATAGTATACCATCTATATCTATCAATACTTCATTGGCAGAAATTTAAAGTTTTACTCACAAAATTCATCACAAAGGAAATAAGTGCAGTCTTCCTAGATCCTGCCTGTGAATTTCTCTGAAGAGTTATAGCTTGGGTAGCTTTTGTGGTCAGATTTCTTTATCATTTTAAAGCAAATCTCATGATCTACAAAAGACTAGAACAATTATGTACAACCCAAGGGACTACATTAGTACTGATAAGTAGAAGACAAAGAAGAACAATGGAGTTGGGTGAGGAGGTCTACAAGAAAGCCTTATCATCTGTGTTCCTAGCCAGTCTTGGAAAAAATTCTAAATCCCTGATTTATGATGCATCACTCTCTAAATAGAAGTGTCTTTACCTACAGATAAAGGATAGTCTAATCAACTAACCATGATAAGCTCAAACACAAGGCTTTAGAGAAAGTTCAATAAATATTTTCTAACGCTTACCAATTCTGAGAAAACATATTTGGAGAAATGAGAGACACTTAAAGCCTGTTAATCAGAAGACAGATGGTATAAACTACAACTAATAAAATATACAAAACTAAGAGACCAATGACCTTGAGTACCAAGTGCACCAACATCCTCTCTCTGGGGGTGGTCTTCTCCTGGTGGGGTCATATTTCTATTTACATTTAATATATGATCTTTCTTTCTTCTTACAAATTGCCCTAACCCCTTTGTGTGCCTGCTTGTGTGTGTACAGGTGTCTGTGTTTGAGTTTGCGTCTATCTGTATTTTTGTGTTTGTTATAGAGTTCTTCTTGATGAAACCAAACTAAGTAAAACACAATCGCATAACAACATGGTACACTATTCATTAGTCAATTTCTGTAATATGTCAACATCTTTATTCCATTTTACTGTAAACATATTACATTTTATTCACTCAAAATAACCCCAGAGTATCTTTTCTTATTTGATTGAGTGCATGTATGTGTATGGAAAGAGCCTATATATGTATGTATTTGCATATGTGAGTTCATATTGAGGTCAGAAGATTATGTTGGGCATTTTCACTATGTATCATGTGACATGCCGGGCTACCTATTCAGTTTATTTATCTTTATAGTGTCATACAACAGGAAATATAAGAAAGGTAAGGTAACTACAGGTTTACAAGGTAAATTACTATGTTTAAAAGTAAGCCTACTGTAATTGAGAGGAGAAACTGATATACTACATATTATCAAGAGCCTCAGAATCATACAATGTAGGACTAATTACCATTATAATAATAAAAATAAAAATGTAAAAACATATATCTAATCACCAAAATAAGTAAGAAAAGCAAAGGACCCCAAGTTTTAGTCCACTGTGTAGAACCAATGCAACTCACACATAGTCCCTATGGCACTGTAATTTTATTCCATTCCTTACAGTAATTACAACAAAGTTGATAGCAGTTAAAACCTATGATGCAGTATTCCATTGTGGTTATATAGGCAATGCAAATTTGATATATGCCTTAGATGATCGTGTCTATTATAACACTATTTTGCAGCCATACCAATTTAAGGCAAACCAGATGTTCATCAACAGTATAACGTACTTAGAGGATGATGAAATATTCAAAAGGATACAATTAACAGTACTAAAGAACACAAATGAGCCTTTACTAGGGGTATCAGCATGGACGAGTCTCACAGACAGAATTTTGATGCCCAAAATTGTCCAAAAACAATACATTACATGACTTCATTTACTGAAAATGCTCTATAATAATAAAAATGAGAGTTGTGATCTTACTTGAGAATTTACTAGCAAGGTTTGTCTCATCAGTACTGAGACAGCCTTTAAGAGATAAAACTAGCATAAATATGGTAGGAATAAAGCAAATATAAATCAAACTTACAGCTGGTTCTCATGAAAAATTAAGACTGAGCCCTAAAGTCTAATATCTTTACTCTCGTTTCATGTTATTTTTAAAGCAGGAGTTGTTCTATTGATGTTCACATTTTCTGTATAGTATTTAGAATCATTTAACATAATATCCATTGCAAATTATAAGTGCATTAATATGAGAAATCAACTTAGAGAAAATTGAAAGATCCAAAAGGCATATGTATCCTTTTTTAAAGTCTTTATCATTGTTCTCAAAATTACATATATGAGGCATGGGATTTTCAAGTACCAAAGATTGGTATTTTATAATAATTTCATTAGATATTTCTTGAAAAAAGTTTGCAACAGCTAGATATTCTTCAGAAAAAATGATAAAAATAGAATAGCTCAAAGAATCTGAAACTGCAAAATTTTTGCTTCATTAAAAAATGGAACCTGAAATGATCCTATCCTATAACCATACTGATGAATATTTTGCATATCACCATAGAACCTTCATCTGGCGATGGACCCACACTGGAACATTGGACTGAGCTCCCAAAGTCCCAATGAGGAACAGAAGGAGGGAGAAGATGAGCAAGGAAGTCAGGACCAAGAGGGGTGCACCCACCCACGGAGACAGTGGGGCTGATCTATTGGGAGCTCACAAGGCCAGCTGGATTGTGACTGAAAAAGCAGGGGATAAACCCGGACTCTCTGAATATGGCGGACAATGAGGGTTGCTGAGAAGCCAAGGACAATGGCACTGGGTTTTGATCCTACTTCTTGTTCTGGCTTTGTGGGGGCCTAGCCAGTTTGGATGTTCACCTTCCTAGACCAGGATGGAGGGGGGAGGACTTCGGACTTTCCACAGGGCAGGGAACCCTGACTGCTCTTCAGACTTGAGAGGGAGGGGAAGAGGAGGGGGGGAGGGGGGGGGGAGTGGGAGGCTGGGAGGAGGCGGAAAATTTTTTTTCTTTCTCAATAAAAAAAAAAAGAAAAAAAGAAAAAATGGAAAACACTATATCTTCATGACACCCATAGTAGGTTTTAAGAATATTTTTAATTTAGAGATGTTCATCCAAAATTTGTGTTTCTAGGGTATAAAGTAATTCCAGGTATTAAGCAATTAAGTGATCCAAATAATCCAAGATATGAAGTGATTAAGTAGTAGTGACTTATAAGAATATCTTAAGTCATAAAAATATATCTAAATTCCATTTTAATGAAGTGCATCTATATATGAAGACATTATAAAATTGCTTTTGGTATTTGCCTAGGAAATTATTTAATTTCCTTGTCTGACATAAATTTCATCAATGTTTAAAATAGTATAAAGTTTTACATTCCCTAAATTGAAAAGCAGTGATTCACTGACCATTATCAAAATAATTTCAAATGTAAAACTTTTTATTTGAATTGAATGCACATTCCCTCATTCCGTGACATTTCTGTGCCCCTTTTCTTTCTCTTCTCCCTGTAAATACTGTTGTTATCATTAATGTAGAGCTGCTGCAACTAAATCTCTATTGGTTATTGATTTTACTAATGATTGCACAGGGGATGAGCATGTAAAGACTTGTAACACTGTGAAACAGTGTATTTATTTGAATTGAATCAGACAAGGGCAGAGGGAGCACTGTAAATACAGTTCATATTGTTATATTATTACAAACTTAAATGAAGAAATATTCATGTTATTTTATGCTGTGTATTGTAAGTATATGCACAAGTATATATTTTGTTGGGGGAAATTTCAATAATTTTGGAGTTTTAAATTGTGCTAATTTTCACAGGTTAAATATCAGAGTTCATGAAGCTATATCTCATATCAAAATACTATTCTTAGAATTGTCATATTTGCCTGATTTGGGGAGGGAACTGTATATATGCTGATAATATAATCCTGAGCTGAGAATGATTAAAACATTTCCCTTGGTTCTATGCTACTGATCATGTAAGAAAAAGGAGATGTGTCGTTAACTACTTTGTGTACAATAAGAATAATAATAGATTGTTGGAAGATGTGTGTTCTCACTTTTTGCCCAACAATCCAGTAGAAGAAAAAATTACAGATAATTCTATCAATGGTGTAATAAAGTTAATATTAATCTCATGTGAAAAGGAGAACCAGAAAACAGAAGAAACACTGTCAAGTTAATTTTATAGCCCGAGGACAAACCATATTTCCTCAAAAACAAAAACAAAAAACAAAAAAGCTTTATAGCCAAAATATAACTCTATAAATTAATACTAGATATATGCATCCAGAAGAGTCACCCGTGTCTCCGCAAAAACATGCCTTTTTAAAGTTGAAAATAGATTCTTCTCTCATACAATACATCCCAACCACAGTTCCCCGGCCTTCTCCTCTCTTCCCTGGATCTATCTGCCTGCATTTCCATTTAGGAAAGAGATGAGACAGGCAAACATGACAAAACAAAATACAATAATACAAGGCAAAAACCCTCACAAAGATGCTGGACAAGGCAAACCAATAGTTGAAAAAGAGTCCAAAGAACAGGCTGAAGGGCCAAAGACACAACCACTCCCACAGCTAACAGCCGTAACCCCATGCTCTGCTTCAGACTCTGTGAACCCAGGTGAGCCCTGATTAGTTGATTTGGTGGCCAATGTTCTTCTGGTGTCCTCCATACCCTCTAACTACTACAGTCTGTTATTCCCTCCTCTGTCAGATCCACCTGTCTCGGAGAGAAGGATTTGATGAAGGCCTCCAACTAAGACTCTTTCGCAAACATAATGTCTGACTTTGGATCTTTGTACCCACTCCCATCTACTGCTAGAGGAATCGTCTGTGATGACAACTAAACAAGACACTGATTGCCGGGCGGTGGTGGCGCACGCCTTTAATCCCAGCACTCGGGAGGCAGAGGCAGGCGGATCTCTGTGAGTTCGAGACCAGCCTGGTCTACAAGAGCTAGTTCCAGGACAGGCTCCAAAGCCACAGAGAAACCCTGTCTTGAAAAACCAAAAAAAAAAAGACACTGATCTATGACTATAGCAGAATATCATTAGGAATCATTTCATTGATCATTGTTTTGGGTTTTTTTTGTTGTTGTTCGTTTGTTTTTGCTTTTTGTTTGTTCTGCTTTAAAATTCCCTTTGGGACTACCCTAGATCTCTGAGCTATCCAGTTTCCTGTTCTTGGCCTTCCAGGGAGTGTCGAGTATTGGCTCCCTCTGGTGGCAGGAGCCTCAAGTTAAATCAGACATTGGTTAGCCACTCCCACAAATTCTTTGCCACCATTGCCTCAACACATCTTGCAGGCAGAACAGATTACAGATTGAGCATTTTGTGACTGGTTTGGTGTCAAGATTTCTCTTTGTAGCCTGCAGAGTAGCTTCCTGCACCAAAGAGACAAGAACACAGGAGTGAAGGCTCCGTGAAGGCATCAGATCACTTCTCCACAATCAACCGGCTGTGTGAGTGTTATCCTCACAAATGGGGAACCTGCTGTTAGTTTTCAGGGAAGAGACCCTATATTCTACCATCAGACTGGGTTGTTTAGGTATTTCTACAGGACCCCATTGGTCAACAGCTCAACCGAATGTTACGCCTTCCTACCACTGGAAGCCTTGCCTGTCTAAAAAGATGACCAGTTCCAACTCCTCATGCTCCATTACCAGGCCTCCTCTTCACTATGGTCACCCTCCTAGACTCCAGGAAGTTTCCACTACACCTGTTTTCCACAATGCCCCCCAACATGCTTCTTAAATGTAACCACTGCCTGACTTTCACAGTTAAACACCTCTTTCCTGGTTTCGAACATTTTATGTATGTAACAAATAATGACATTGTTAGTTCTTCACTGTTTCCCTTATTTGATATTTTATTGTGATATTCTTATGAATATTTATGTAACTATATTGAACTTTAGCATAATTTCAAGTGCCTGTCAATATTCTTGGCCATATCCACTGTTGTCCATAGACATTTAGATTTATTCGGCATTAATTTACAGGGCCACAGGATATACATTTATTATAGTCTGGAAAAACTGCCAGCTTTACAAAATTATACAACTGAAACCTATAAATTTACTTTGCTTCATGTTCTAAGCAATATGTAATATTCATATATTTTGAATTTTTGTTATTTTGGTGGAAAAGTAATGATATCACAGTATTATATCAGAGAATGACTAATTCATATTTGTTTTTATATCTTCAGTGGTCATTTAGATGGATATGCTTTGGTCTGTTAAGTACTAATTAAAGCATTTTGCTCATATATCTGCCAGTTTGTATATATTTTTCTCATTTAATTTAATATATATGCTAACTTATCTTTTCTTATTTATTTGTGAATGTGTATAGGAATATGAAAATATATAGAAATTTAATTTATGAATAAATCTAGGAGTATGGGTATACAATTATTTGTATACAATAATTTATATATATATTAATTCATGTAGATTCAGAACTATATATGAGTAAATATGTACTTATTACTTTGTCTGCTATTTTATTGACTATCTTTTCCCACAGCGTGATTATATTTCTCAGTTTTAATATTCTTTTGGATCAGTTGAAGTGTTTTGTTTTAATGTAATCAATTTTTTAAGTTTTATTCCTGATAAGAAAACCTTGAATAATGGATTGTTTGTAATTTTAAACAACTACTATTAAATTTGGTGACATTTTGTATCTGTACTAGTCATTTTCATGTGTTTTTTATACAAATGCTTCTTCAAAATGTCAAATTTTTCTATTCTATTGCCATTTTTAAAAAGTTTAAAAAATGTTTTTGAGAATTTTATGTATATAATTGTTATATGATCTTTTATCGCTATTATTCCCTTTAAACTCCTTCTAAGCTTGTTCTTCTTTTGTAATCCATTAAATCCAGTTCCTCTAGGATCGTGAATTATAAGCTCACTGTCCTTTATTTATGGCTAGAAACAAAATATGAGTGAGTACATCCCATGTTCCTCTTTTTGGGTCTGGCTTACCTCACTCAGGATAGTGTTTTCTATTTCCATCCATTTGTATGCAAACTTCAGGAAGTCCTCGTTTTTTACTGCTGAGTAGTACTCTAATATGTATATATTCCATACTTTCTTCATCCATTCTTCCATTGAAGGGCATCTAGGTTGTTTCCAGGTTCTGGCTATTACAAACAATGCTGCTATGAACTTAGTTGAGCATATACTTTTGTTGTATGATAGGGCCTCTCTTGGGTATATTCCCAAGAGTGGTATTGCTGGGTCCAGGGGTAGGTTGATCCCGAATTTCCTGAGGAACCGCCACACTGCTTTCCAGAGTGGTTGCACAAGTTTGCATTCCCACCAGCAATGGATGAGTGTACCCCTTTCTCCACACCCTCTCCAGCAAAGGCTATCATTGGTGTTTTTCATTTTAGCCATTCTGAGAGGTGAAAGATGGTGTCTTAAAGTTGTCTTGATTTGCATTTCCCTGATCGCTAAGGAAGTTGAGCATGACCTTAAGTGTCTTTTGGCCATTTGAACTTCTTCTGTTGAGAATTCTCTGTTCAGCTAGAAGGTGAATCCAAAGACAAACATATAGGCATCCTCCTGAATATTAACCTTCATCAGGCGATGAAAGGAGACAGAGACAGAGACCCAAATTGGAGCACCGGACAGAAATCTCAAGGTCCAAATCAGGAGCAGAAGGAGGGGGAGCACGAGCAAGGAACTCAGGACCGCGAGGGGGACACCCACACACTGAGACAATAGGGATGTTCTTTCGGGAACTCACCAAGGCCAGCTGGCATGGGCTGAAAAAGCATGGGATAAAACCGGACTTGCTGAACATAGCGGACAATGAGGACTACTGAGAACTTAAGAACAATGGCAATGGGTTTTTGATCCTACTGCACCTACTGGCTTTGGGGGAGCCCAGGCAGTTTGGATGCTCAACTTACTAAACCTGGATGGAGGTGGGCGGTCCTTGGACTTCCCACAGGTCAGGGAACCCTGATTGCTCTTCAAGCTGATGAGGGACTTGATTGGGGGAGGGGGAGGGAAAGGGGAGGCGGTGGTGGGGAGGAGGCAGAAATCCTTAATAAATAAATAAATTAAAAAGAAAAAAAAGAAACTAAGGCACAGAGAAACAAAACAATTTACAAAAAAAAATAAATCCAGTTCCTGCTGTCCATATATGCAAGAGTATGGGGCAATCCCACTGGAAAATGGGCAATCTACCAATGTCTATATCCTCAATAAACTGGATTCTCTTTACTGCAGCTATCTACTTCCAGACTTTCCTCAGTAGGAAGGAGTGGTCTGAAGACCACCTGCACCATCAATACTGGAACTGGGGCTAGTTTGTTTTCCTGTAGGTCTCAAGTCAGTAACCATAGCTGCTCTGGCATCATGAGAGGATAGCAACGACATATCCAGAGAACAGCATTTTATAGTACTCTTCCTCCCTATTTTTCTCCTCTTACGTTCTTTCTGCCTCCTCTTCCATGAGGTGTTTGTGCCTTTAGGGCAGTGACAATAACACAGATTTACCATTTAAAGTTAACAATTAATATCCCATTCTTAGCACTTTGACCAGTATTCTTTTGTCTATTGACTGCTGTACACTGCAAATAATTATTCTCTGACTAATATTGAGAGCAACCTAGATCTATGGGTACAAATATAACTATTTAGAGGATCTTGGCAACATGACCAGTTAATACATTCTATTGAAGGTCTATGAGATTTACAACCATTGGCGTTTACCATGATCGCAGTACCAAGTGTGAAGTTCCCTCCAATGAAACAGATTCATACTCAATCAAAAAGCATTTAGTTACCCCATAAAAATCATTCCACTGGGCGTTGCGGTGGTGGCGCACGCCTTTAATCGCAGCTCTCAGGAGGCAGAGGCAGGCGGATCTCCGTGAGTTCGAAGCCAGCCTGGTCTACAAGAGCTAGTTCCAGGACAGGAACCAAAAACTACGGAGAAACCCTGTCTCGAAAATTCAAAAAAAAAAAAAAAATCATACCACTGTTGCACCAGGAAACACATCTTACCTGGAGCTCGTGGTTTCAGTGCTCGGTAATAACATTGATGTTGATGTCCTTTCTCATCCAGCAACCAGCAAAGCACCTTCAGACTACTAAAGCTAGGCATAAGAAGAAATTTTCCCAGTCAGTTTCAGTATAAGTGTGTGTGTGTGTGTGTGTGTGTGTGTGTGTGTGTGATCCTGCACATGTCTGTGCTCTCACACAAGCCTTGATTTTTGATTTTGATTTTGTCCTTGTTTTATCACTGGGGTATTACAGTTATGACTTTTACCAAGAGCAATGGCAATAACATGTGTTATTCTGGAGAACTCTGAGGCTTCCCAAACCATTAGCTTTTTACTTAATAATCTATTGCTCCTAGGACTGATATCATCCACCCAAGAAAAAGAATTTTGTTAAAAATTTTAAGTGTGTATACACGTGTGTGTGTGTGTGTGTGTGTGTGTATTTGTCCCAATACAAGATTTTGAAAATAAAGGAGAGAAAGAATGGGCAATTTGTTATGTGCTTTGTGTATTTTAGTTTAATCTACATTGTCTTTTTGCTTAGTAGGATTTCACCAGTTTTAAAAAAAAATACAGAAACAAACACACCAAAACTTAGGGACAAAAGCATTTATTTTGGTTTATGGTTCCAGGGGATTAAGAATTTCTAATGGCAGAGGGGGATGGACAGCAGAAGGCCAGGGCAAGACACTGAAAGAGCACAATATAATTGCACACAGGACACAGACGCCAAACCGTCTGTTGGATGATTTCATAAAATCTCCAATCTGCCCTCGGTGACGTGTTTTATCTACCAAAGCTCCATATCATAAAGTTCCACAACTTGTCAAAACACCACAACCAAACTAAGATGAATCAAATGTTTAAAAATAAGAGCAAATAGAACACACATCTATTTCAAGCTATCCTATAGTAAGAATTATTTTACATAGCATTTTTTATTTCATTGTATTAAGATAAAACTATCTATTTTTTATTTTACATACCAATCCCTGTATCCCAGTTCCCACTCTCTCCCCTCCTCTCATTCCCTCCACACACCCTCAGACCCCACCCTACCACACACTGCTTTGGGGAAGGTCAAAGGCCCTCACTACCATATCTAGGCTGGGCAAGGCATCTATCCAAAGAGAATAGATACCCCAAAAAGCCAGTATAAGCAGTGGGGATAAATCCTGGTACTACTGCCAATAGTCCCACGGTCTGCCCCAGCCATACAACTGTCCACCCACATTCAGAGGGACTAGTTTGGACCTATGCTGGTTCCTTCCCTGTCTGACTGGAATTAGTGCACAATATTCTTGAAACACGTTGTTGAAACATAAGTCACAGAATGCCCCTATTATGGAAATAAGCAATAGTTCATCCTACATTAACATAGACAGTGTTCTATATAATTGAGTGTCATAGAAAAAAGGAATTTAATTTTAGTAGTTCTTTGTCTCTGATGCTGTGCCTCTGGCTGTCTCTGTCTTTTTCTGTCTGCTCTCTGTCTGTCTCTGTCTCTGTCTCTCTGTCTCTCTGTCTGTCTCTCTCTCTCTCTCTCTCTCTCTCTCTCTCTCTCTCTCTCTCGT
>NC_022035.1:14140600-14142023 GCF_000317375.1 Microtus ochrogaster | reverse complement strand
TCTCTCTCTCTCTCTCTCTCTCTCTCTCTCTCTCTCTCTCTCGTGTGTGTGTGTGTTAGGGTTGTTTAATGAGAGAAGAGAATCTGACGGCCTTTTAAGCACCTTAACATCCGTGTTCACTTGGCTATGACATGCCAGTAATGTGTTGCCCTGTGTGTTTGGCTGAAGACCAATTAAAAGTCATATTAGCATCTGTAGCTTAAGTGATAAATGTCCAAATTTGCATAATTTCATTTTTATGTATGAGATTTATTTAAAAGACAACGCTCTAAACATATATCTTTAATCCATATGCTACATAGAAAATTATCTAAACATCTTTGCATGTTTGCAAGGTTTATTGAGAATAGAAAGCCACACAATGAATGAGTCTCATTTGGGTTCAATCCTCTACCATTAGGCATGTCTCCCACTTCTCTCTTTCTTTCTTATTTCTGACTTATGTTCTTCCTTCAAAATTACATTTTTATTTCATTAATCTCATTAATCAAATGCTGTGCATGTGACAATAGAAAATACATATAAGCTTTCCTTTTAATTTTTAGTTTTATATCCTGTACCTGAATGGCTCCCACGTGATTATAAAGTAATATCAATAAATATTGGTAGATGGAACTTAAGTACATGAAGACATCAAAGTAATTCAAAGTGTGTGCTATTCTGGGTCTACTTATTAGATTGGATTTATCAGGAAATTGAAGGGAAAAATCTACATATTTCCAATTTTTCTCTCCTATGGAGATCTTACCTTCAGACTTAATATTACATCTTAGCTTACCAACTAACACCAACATTTGAAATTAGTGTAAAAAAAGGCATGTTTGTGCCCATTGTAAATTAATTCAAATCAGTATCAATTTCCCAAATCTCTTCATGGTTTGAAAATGTCATTTCCTCCCTTTCTTGGTATTCTACTAAATAGGTACAAAATTCTTTAAGACTTGTAAAAGAAAATTTTAATGAATTAATGTGTGGTCAGAATAGAGTCATTCTTGCCTGACTTTAGTGAAATTCAAGGGTCATGCAGTGGATGGCCTTTGTGATTATAGGTATAGGCATTGCATAAAAAGAAAAAAACAGTTCTGGTAACTCATCAGAATTTTGTGGAACAAATTCTTTTTTTTTTTATTTTTTTGAATTTTTGAGGCAGAGTTTCTCTGTTTAACAGCCCTCGCTGTCCTGGAAGTAGCTCTTGTAGACCACTCTGGAACTCAGAGAGATCCACCTGCCTCTGCTTCCCAGGTGTTGGGATTAAAGGTGTACACCACCATGCTTGGTGAGGAACAAATTCTTTTTTTTTTTTTGAGGTAACTTTTTTTTTATTGAGAAAAGGAGAAAAAAACAAGTTTCCACCTCCTCCCAGCCTCCCATTTCCCTCCCCCTCCTCCCACCCTTCTCCCCCTCCCCCCACTCCTATCCCCCT
>NC_022035.1:14131107-14139132 GCF_000317375.1 Microtus ochrogaster | reverse complement strand
AGATGCCTTATCATATGACAAGAGCATTTGTTCAACTATGTTCATAGCAGTATTATTTGTAATAGCCAGAACCTGGAAACAAACTAGAGGAACAAATTCTTAAGGGTTTTCTTACTTTAGATGAGCTTCCTTCTAAACAGCAATCATATTTGTTCCCTGTAGAAAGAAAAGTCAAATATTCACTAAGATGTATATCATGATTTTCAATGTGCATCTGCATCCGGTTATAATGAATGCACTTATACTGTCTGTAAATGAAGTGCTGCCATTGCGTTCTTCAACTTATCTAGGGAGATTATCCACACTCCCACAGTCAGGTCTGCCTCGCACACAAGAGAAAAGCTAGAGTTCTTTAGGAATGAGATTTGTCTCTTTATGTTCTTTTCAAACTAGTAAATCACCCTTTTAGTCTCGCCTTCTTTGGTTTTAGGTTTCTCGTGTAAATGAGGTCATGTTATAATTGTCTTTCCACCTGAGCGTTATCCTCAGTCATTTCCAGCTGTACTCATGTTTTCACAAATAACATAGTTTCTTTACTTTTATGAATTAGTGGTACTAAAATGCATATATTACCACATTTTCTTTATAAATTTATCTACTAGTGAATTTTTATGCTATTTGGATTTCTCTTCTATTTTAAATTAATTAATGAAATGAATTTTTAAAAGGAAGTTCTGATATCTGCTTTTAGACAAAATAACAGAAACATAAAATTTACTCTATCAAACAGTTTTAGTTAAGTAGAAATTGTGGATCTGCTTGGTCCCTACTAAAAGGATAACCAAACACTGACAGTGTTTCAGTCTGTTAGAGATTCATTCTGATAACTGATGTGTCACTGCTCTCATTTAAAGAATTTGTATATGTGGGGAGGGTGTCTCTGTTGATATATGCAAGTATATAATTTTTTGCATTGAACACACATAGACAGAATCCTTATTAAAGCTAACAAAGGAGAAACAAGTGGATCTTCTATTTCTTCAACTTACTACCAAGAAAAAAGTTTCCTGAATTCAGGAAAAGTATGAAACTTTAGCATGTAGTCAGTCACATTAAACTGAAGAGAATGCCTTAGAAGATGAGATAAACCATCACATCTATTGTACACAGGGCCTAGAAACAGATAAAGAAGAGACACATTTGGTCAAAGGCAGCCTCTCAAACCTACAAGTTTCCCTCCCTCTGTATTTAGATGAGGGATGTTATATCCAGCACAGATGTAGAAGAAAACATTCAAAGAAAAATAACCACCCAAAGAAAATAATGAAGAGTGTTTTTAAAGATTTACTTCATGTCCCTACCAGCCAGAAAAGTGGGTCCTAAAATTCTCAAAATCATGTTATGTTGTAGATCAGACTCTTGTCTTAGTCTTTTGAAAGCTTTGCTGGGGTCACCTTTTCTACTATTTGGATCCTCGTCCCAAAAGACACCCTGGTTTATGAATGTCGAGTGCTATGCTGCCATCTGGCCATCTTCTAGAATGCAAAACACTAACTATTTCCTGGCCCTTCCAAATAGGTCTTTGCAATATCTCCTTCACATGGTTTGAGATTCAAGTGATCTTGGGAATTAACCCAATGATCACAGTACTGCTTTCTTATATCAGTTGGCATGCCCCTGACTTTGTGATTTTGAAGCACTCTACCTTGGAAATACTAGTTGCAGTGTGAAGATTTTACTGTGTTTAGTCAATTATTACCATATATTCTGATTATGATCAATATAGAATTTCAGTAGTCATTTTTTTAAAGATTATTTATTATGTATGCAGTGTTCTGCCTTCAGGCCAGAAGAGGGCACCAGATCTCATTACAAATGGTTGTGAGCCACCACGTGGTTGCTAGAAATTGAACTCAGGACCTCTGGAAGAGCAGTCAGTGTTCTTAACCTCTGAGCCACCTCTCCAGCCCTTCAGTAGTCATTTTTAATATCTAAGATTACTAGTTCTATCAACTTTTCAATATTGCCTAGATACACAAATGATTTGACTCACAGAATCTATTGCAGATGGTTTCAAGAGTAGTGTGTCAGCAAAAAAGGCATGTACCATAATGTCTGTAATTTTCTTTTTTAATGATTCTCTGAATTTAAAGCAAACTGATTGTCTTCCAACTACACAATGGATGGATATTTCATGGTGCATTTGTACAATTGGCCATTGTACAATAACAATAAGGAATAATTACTGATGAAAGCAATCATGGACGCAGTAGTCGTCCTCATGAATATCTCTATGGTACCATATATAAGTGGACACTAATGTATGGTAACAGAAGTAAAATATAGCTATTGTCTCCAGAGCCTATGATTTGAAGAGACACAATGGGAACTCCAATATTTGGGGAATCATACAGGAAGTGATTCTACATTATATTAAACAACAAAGAGGCATCATGCTCTTCATTTTTCCTCTACCATTTATTTTTTTTAAAAGACAAAGTCTTGGATCCAGAACATCCACAGAAAACAAGTTTTGAACACTTACCACATTAATGGTATGCCGTTCAAGGTAATCACTGAATACTTGCCTGAGTTGGAAACTAAATGGCTCAATGGTTAAGAGCTTTCTATTCAGATATGAAGACAAAATTTTGAATACCGAGAACACACACAAGTGTTGGGTAGTTGAAGCAACTTTCCCACAATTACAGAACCAAAAAACAGAGAAAGGGTATCCCTAAAAAAATTAGCTGGCAAGTGTAGTCATTTCAGTGAACTTTGGGTTTACTTGAGAGACCATGACTCAATTATTAATGTGGAAAAGTGATAGACTATTGTTCTCAACATCAATCTAAAGACTATCCTAGAAGATAATAGAAACACTAATGTATGAGGACCAGATGGTGGAAAGGAATCACAGGGATAGAGTCTTTATGGGTTATAGCAATTCCTGTTTTGGGAAGATTCTCTTCTTCCTGATGTAAACAATATTTGCCACATGCTCCATGCCCCAAAGCTACCCACTGTTATTCCTTACCCCAACTTAATAGACTATATGCCTCTATTCAATGAGACAAAATTAACATGCATCATATTTCTTCTGGCCAATACCCTGCCATACCATTGATAAAGAGGAATTAATATAGCAACACAAAAGGTAAAATTTACTGTCTGTGGATTGGAAAGAAGACAGTGGTTAAGAGCACTAACGAATGGCACCCAAATGCTTGGCAAGTATTTCCACATAAATCTTGAGAAAGCTTTATTAAAAAAAAGATTTTAGATAGACAGGAACAGAGTCAAATGCAGCTTCTTGGTGACTGTCTGTTCTCCAATAGACTCTGTTTACTGGCAGCAAACAGAGGCTTGGCTTCTTTCTGAGAGGCCTCCTGACTCAATTTTAGTGGCAAAAAAACCTCACAACTCTTTTAAAAGGCTCAGCCAACAAACACTTCAATGGTGTTTATGAGCAGTCAGCATCAGGCTTTGTGGTGGCAGCCTAGACCTAGAAACACAACAGAGTTGTGGCAATAAATGTGGCTCCCACCAGTACGTCCACCATGAAGCTAGACTCTCAAAAGGCTAAGGAATGTGGTAGAGCCAGAAACCAAAGCCATACCTTTCATCCTAGCCATATTGCTTAGGAGATTAAAGATTCATGTGCTCAGAAGAAAATAGAGATATACAATAAAAACAGATTCAGTTGTAAAATAAACCTCTAAACAGTTTACAGTGTGCTTAAAAGTATACATAGGTATTGGAGAGAAAATTAAAAGAACAGAGAAAGTCCTTTTAAAGAAGAAATAGATTAGCTGAGCATGGAGGTGCACACCTTTAGTCCTAGCTCTTAGCAGGCAGAGGTGGGTGGATCTCTATGAGTTCAAAGCTAGCCTGGTCTACAGAGTGAGTTCCAGTACAGGGAAAAGTGCACAGAGAAACCCTGTCTCCAAAAAACAAAATTTAAAAAATAAAAGAGAATTAGAAAAAAAACATGCAAAGATGGAAAATACATACTCTGGATATTGTATGTCACTGTGTTGTCATTAAATTATTTGACTGCTGAAGAAGAAGCAACAGATGCTAAAGAACATTTGATTATATTTATTATACATGCTGCTGGATTAGTCCAACCTATATTTTTTGAAAATGCCTTGACTTCAAAATTTAAGTCAAAAGATATGTTACTTTGGAGAAGAGGTTTGACCAAGGAAGACCTTCTGAAAAATCTCCAATGGGAATGAATGTCCCAGATTATGCAACATTTCAGAGCATCTCTATTGTAGTTTCTTCTGAGTTCTATATCCAGAACAGCTTCAAGGTGACTGATTGAGTTGATCCAGTCTCACAATATACTCCAGTAAAAATTTGATCATAATCCTACATTTTTTCCACATCCCTCAAAGATTACCAGTGTCAGTAGTAAGTAGCCTAGAAAACTATGCCAACATTCAGAAAATAGGGATTATAGATGTTTGTCTTTGTTTATTGTGTTGATTACAAGTTGTTATGGGCAATGGTTAGGAAAAATGCTAAACAAAATGATTAGATTTGTTTTAAAATAATTGTCTTGTTTTGAAAAGAACAAAAAAGAACTGTTATGAAATAATGCTTTTGTATACTTTAAAAGTTTGTTTTTAATATTGGTTTAATAAAATGCTGATTGACAAATAGCAAGAGAGGAAGTATAGTAACTTGACTAAGGGAATTTTGGGAAGAGGAAAGGTGAGACACAGTTACCCACCAGATGCAGAGGAAGTAAGATGAGGATGCCTAACTGAGAAAAGGTACCAAACCACGTGGCTAAACATAGAGAAGAATTATGGGTTAATTTACAACGTAAGAGCTAGTTAATAATAAACCCGAGCTAATAGGCCAAACAATTTATAATTAACATAAGCTTCTGTGTGTTTCTTTGGGAATGAATGGCTGAAGCACCAGGTGAGACAAAATTTCTGTCTACAAACTGCTCTTCCAGAGGACCCAGGATCAATTGCCAGCACCCACTCATTGACTAACAACCATTTGTAAGTACAGCTTCAGGACTAAGGACTCCCTTTATAGCACTGACATGCACTGCATGAATGTGCTGCACAGGAATATATGCAGGCAAACCTATACAATTATTACACACATATATAAAAAACCCACAGAAACCTTTCTATAACTAAGTGCTGTAAACCTAGGTGCTGTCATTCTGTCTTAATAGAGATCTGATTTAATGAAATCATTGTACATAGTATATTCTATTCATATCCATGAATAGCACTACAGAGTTCTTTCTCATTCTCATGGTGGGTAAGAAGAGGTTACTCATATTAGATATTCTGAAACTCCTTTAGATTATGATCTGCATTCAAATGGAGTATTTCCTTATTGTTTATGTTATATCTATTTTTGTAAGACTCAGAAAAAAAGATGATACCAATTCCTTCTAAAGCTCTTCTATTTAAAAAACCAAATAGATCAGGTCAGAGAAACTTCTGAGTAATCTTTTCTGAACTGTGTTCATGTGCCTGTGAGCAAAAAGTGATATGATTATGTTTAAAGGTTTCTTTTTATTGTTTAAATGCAAGAATTGGTCTCCTTATCCAGTAACTATTTTGAATGAATGTAATTAAGTATTAAGATGTTATTATTATCGGGTTGTCTCAATATCTTATATACCTGAACTGTGTAAAAAGCAAAGCTAACCATTCTTTGCATGAGTTCATAGAATTTCCTTCTCTCTTTTCCTGTTTTTAAGCTTTCCTTTCAGCTAGAGGCAGAGTCATTTGTCGAGAAACTCAGTAAATCATGCTGGTAGCTCAGCCTCGTCATTTTATACGCTTCCTCTTGAAACTTTAAATATGTGCATAGAAATGTGTATAATCAAATCAAGGCACTTAAAACTTGGTGTGTATTGTTCAAAGATTAATTGTGTTTCCTATGCAACAGAAACTTCGTGGCTGAACAGGAGGACATACTTCAGGGGAAAGAAAGGGTTGGGACCAACTCTAGTTTACAGCACTCAAACTCAAAGTTGAAACTCTGACAAAGATATTCTGTTAAATCCATTGCTTTGTGTGAGTTATTTTCCTGGGAACTTTATAGACCAAGAGAACTTTGTAGCTGACACTGAACAACAGAATAACACTTAAGTTCCTTTATGCAGGAAACAGCAGCTTGATGTAGGATATTAAAATAAGACACAAAGAGTCCCTTAGAAAGTATGTGAAATACAGTGTTATAGAATATTAAATCTACTGTAGATAGCCAGCAGCATGGAAGCAATATTAAAACTGAGTTGGAAGTTACAGACTGGGAAGCATTAATTTATTTCCTGTTAATGCCTTCCTAAGGGACTTCTTTGAGGCCTTATATATATATATATATATTTTTTATTTTCGAATAATGTTATTTTCCTACAAACATACCTTCCATCCACTAAATTTTTAAGGAAAAATCTCTTGGAAGAACATGTTCTTAAGAAAATGGGGCTCTTTCTGACAGCTGCTTCTTTAGCTTTATTTCTTTTGCTAAAACAAATACCCCAACAAATACACTGACAAAGCAAGGCAGGTGACAAAGTTTGATTCAGCTCACAATTACAGGGTACATTCCATCACATAGGAAGGCAAGACAGGAAATTAAGCACCGACCAACATAGTCAAGAAGAAAGAGAGAGAGATACATCCTTGCTCGCTCGTTCTCAGTTAGCTTCCTCCTCTATTGTGTTGCTCAGCATCATCCCACTGATGTGAAAAGTCCTGTATATGGGTTGCTTTTATTGGTTAATGAATAAAGAAGCTTCTTTGGCCTGTGATAGGGCAGATCATGGGGGGGAGAGAACTAAACTGCATGCTGGGAGAGAAAAGGAGAAGTCATTGAGAAGCCAAGTAGCCACAGTAGGAGACAGACGCCTCTATTGTAGCCCACTGAAACTTTGCCTATAGGCCATGACCTCGTAGTGATGCACAGATTAATGGAGAGGGGTTAGTTTAGGATATAAGACCTAGCTAGAAATACACTTAAGCTATTGGTCAAACAGTATTGCAAATAATATTGTTTCTGTGTTATTATTTTGGACCAGGGTGGCAGGAAATGAACAAATAGCCTCCAACAGCAGTCCACTGTTTACAATGGGCTGGCCCTTGAAGCATTAATTAACAGTTGATGCAGTTCCACACAGACATAAGCACTGGCTAATCATTTCTCATTAAGAGTATCTTCTTGAGTGATTTTTCTTTGTGTCAATTTGACAATTAAAATTATTCAGCTTAGCCACTTTCTGCTCTGGCATCCTGAGTTCAAAATACTGTATACATTTAAAAAAAATTATAAATCTGATGTAAAGGGAGACACCAAGTAAATGTTTTTTGAATTGTAGAACAGAAAGTTTCTGAGTTCCTACGGGCACTGGATTAGCTAAGAAAAGCTATTACAAGTGTTAGAACCATTTACACAAATAAAACATCAATGAAACTACTAATATAAATAGAACCTCTTCTCCTCTGGGTGCAGGATCAATTTATGTTACCAAACATTTTTAAAACATCAAGGCAGACTGAATTCATAAAGTCAATTCATTTATTTTGAAAGGAAGGAATATTAACATGGGTGTCTAGGGAATAATATTTTATCATTGTATGCATGCTGACATTCAGAGAATCTATTTCGTGATGTATTATATAAGCTGCTTCAAATATTGTGAAGCTTTAACTGAAATCCCAGTGTTAAATCCAACTGCGTGTTTCTTTGTTGTCAACATAATATTAGCCTTTCTGCAATTCCTATAGGACCTGTGGCAGTGCTT
Source organism: Microtus ochrogaster (assembly GCF_000317375.1). Classification (NCBI taxonomy): domain Eukaryota; kingdom Metazoa; phylum Chordata; class Mammalia; order Rodentia; family Cricetidae; genus Microtus; species Microtus ochrogaster. Next base: position 14,131,400 of record NC_022035.1, on the reverse strand, counting down.
ATCTAAATTTCTCTAGAACCAGCACCACATCTTATATTCAAACATATAAGCATGCATTTAATTTCACGAGTGAATTATCTAGACTGTATCTCAACTATCAACTTGTGGATCTTTGGACAATCTATTACCATAATAATAAGAATTGAATTTAAATTAAATTATCCCACTGTTTTGTGTAATGTTACTTTCATGGTATACAGATAGATGATAGATAGATAGATAGATAGATAGATAGATAGATAGATAGATAGATAGATGATAGATAGATAGATAGATGATAGATAGATAGATAG
>NC_022035.1:14107553-14131007 GCF_000317375.1 Microtus ochrogaster | reverse complement strand
TAGATAGATAGATAGATGATAGATAGATAGATAGATGATAGATAGATAGATAGATAGATAGATAGATAGATAGATAGATAGATAGATATAAAGTTATATATATTATATATTATAGTTATAAATAATTTAACATGGACATATATAGTGTCTTTAGTGACACATTTAGCTTTATATTAATGAAACCACTAAAATTCTAATACTTCAATTAGCCCACTAGCTCACTGATCAGAATCATAATATAGATTCCAAAGTTTTGCTTTGTATTTACTTAGATATCAAAATGTAAACCAGGCAGTGGTAGCACATGCCTTTAATCCCAGCACTTGGAAGGCAAAGACAGGTGGATATCTATGAGTTTGAGACCAACCTTGTCTACAAGGGATAGTTCCAGGACAGGTACCAAAGCAGCAGAGAAACCCTGTCTTGAAAAAACCCCAAAGAATCAAAATGTATAGAAATATACCATGACTCCCTGTCTTGTATATAGAAAGAAATGCATTATCTTGAGAAATTTGTAATTTGTTTATACATAATCACTATTCACTATAATATTTTAAGATCCCTTACCACCACAAACCAAACGAATTTTCAATTGTGAAATTTAGAAAATACAATTTGTTTTCTTATATGCTACACAATCCTCTAGGAAATAGGAAAGCTCTTTGATGAAGCTAACTTCTCTACATTTTCTCCATAAAAATAGAATCTTATTATATGTGTCTACTACGCTAGATTATTCTACATGTTTTAATAATTTAAATAATACAATACTTAGCACATTCCAACCTATTTGGGAATGTTAATATTCACATAGGAAGAATGACAAGATGCAAAAGAGTGAGCAATATCCAGAAAACAAGGTGAGTAGAAATTTGAGTAATGAATATATAAAAGACTCATTTTGCTTTTAATGATTACGTATTTTATTAAATATGCTTTATTACATATTATGTGCCATATTGTGTATTATAAATATTTTACATCTGTTATTGCCTTTCCATTTCCCTGACTTCTCACTAGAATCAGCTAGGAAAATTTTTAAGTGCTATCTGATTCCCAAAGATCCTGTTTAAATTGTTGTGAGATGTGAACTAGACAGGACTATTTTTTTAAATAGCTCTTATATTGATAATAATAAATTCTTGCAAGCTTGAACAATCCTAGGACCTGGAATAAATTCAGTGTCCCTTCTCCAGACACACACACACACACACACACACACACACACACACACACAAAGAGAGAGAGAGAGAGAAGAGAGAGAGAGAGAGAGAGAGAGATGATATTTCACAAACTATTCACTACAAAATGCATAATTATAAACAGAGATAAAATATGTCTTCCATCCATCCATTACCTTTGAATTGTCTATATAGTATTAGCTATTTTCTCATATTGTTTCTTTTTTTTTCAAAAATCCTACTTTGCTGAACTTTTCTGACTAAGTGTAATCTAATCATATGCCTTGTACTCAGGTAATAATTCTTGTTAATATGTAATAGATGCTCTTTTTTTCCATTTGAAGACTTAGTGTTTACTTTCATAATCAGAATTGATGGCAAGGTGAATGTTTTTAGTGTTATAATTGGAATATTTTAGAATATTTTACTTGGTATATTGTAATGTTCTCTTTATTTTTCCATCAACCTTCTTTACCTCTTCTGAATGATTTCTGACCTATTTATCTTGGTTTGAAGGTTATTTTGTGGCCAGTCTCCATGGAGTCACTGATGCATCACATTTTCATCCATTTTATTATTTTAATTAAATATGAAATAACATATTTTGGAATATTTTTCAATATATATGAAGAAAAATCTATTCTCAATAATCCTATTCTAAATCAGTGTTGAAAATGATTTTTCTATTTTAATTACATATTGACCCTGTTATAACTCTTTTATTCTTTATTTTCAAAGGACCTCCATTTAATTACATTGATGAACTAGGTACTAGCACATGCTACTGAAGAGATGAAGGGATGAGTAGCCATGGGACAGCTCAAGGAGCACATTCTCAGAGAACTATCAGCTTATCAGAAGCTATGCTTTATCAAAGGATAAGTAAAGACAAAATAACAATTTGTTCGGTGTAAGTCAAAAACACCCCTTTAACTCACTATTATTGCACATCTGTACATTTCACATCTATGGTTGTACGGAAATTTCTTTCCTATGTAAAGCTGTAGGAAAATGCTCTAGACTGAGCTATGGTAAGCATTCCTGTGTATGTGTGAGCTTTCTATGGCTGATAACTACACACCTGACCCACCCAGCTTTCCTGTGGGCAGAGTGCACACAAATGAGAATTCTTTGAAGGAATATGAAGTAGTTTCGCTTCTTAAAATCCAGATGTTTCATAAACTTGTGTGTGCACATTTACATATATAAGAAATGATAAGGGCTCTGTGTGTGCACCTATTATATGTGTGTAGTTGGAGTATTCCATCTGAAGTAGGTGTTGCACTCATTTCTGGGTTCATGAGTACAAGATGAGCTCAGTGTCTGTCAATATATTCCTCTAAGATTATCTACATCATTTTTTCCTGAAGCACTGTCTATCACTAAACCTACAATCATCCCTTTGGCTAGATTGGCTAGCCACTGACCTATAGGATCTGTCTGTATTTGTGCTAGGGTTACAGGGGCTCACTGCACTCCTGATATTTTACATGATTGCTGGGTATCTAAATTTAGGTCTTCAAGCCTGCAGAGCAAGCACAACCCAATCAACAATTTATCTGTCCCAAGTCTTTTAAAAGAAAGCATGATAATCCAGTCCTGCTATTCTTAAGAATCTACCACTAATTTTTGCAGTTGTCAGTGATTATCTTATACAATACTAGTACAATAATCTAACAGTTTCTATTTCATGCTATATTTCTATATTCTCATATTTAAGTTACTGAAATGAATACTGTCACATCTTAATTTTATCCACTTGGTGACATATTTTTATGAATTAAAATTATTTGTTTCATTTGAGGGTGGGTGGTTAGTATTATTTGATTATATTCTGCTGCTCAAATTTAGGGCTTTGAGTATTAAGCTCTTGTTTCTTGTTAGTATGTTCCTTTGCTTTTTATATATGCCAAATAGTGCTGAACATTTTTTTTTCTGATTTTACTCTTGGTTTTCTTGGCAACATAAAATAGTTCAAGTCTTATTTTATGCTTTCTGCAAAACCAGGAATAGAAAAAGCCTTTCCCCAAGAAACAATATCCCTTTGTTGTAAAGGCATCATTGTTGTGAAGTCCTTTAAGCAGACAGACCTGGCAAGCATTTGTCTTCATACAAAATCAGTTATACATGTATATCTCTTTCTATTGGGTAGCACTACATGCAATATATTAAAGGAAAAATGAATTCTCACTTTTATTTCTGGTTATAATCCAATGAAACAATACCCATTCTATCACACATCTTATTTTTCCTTCTAGAAACAATTGTTGACATTCATGACCAAAGCAGACATACGTGAAAACAGTTTCAAAAAGTGTGACTGATAACCAATTGAAGCAGTTTTTACAAATTTAGTATGAAATTTGCAAGAAGAATGCAGGATTTTTCACAGTTCTGTTTAGCTTCAGTTATAGGCCATCCAGAGAAACATCTTTCTGAAGAACTATAGGCCAATTCCTTTATCCTGGTGGTAGACAAGCCTGTTGGCTGTTACAGTGTCAGATCCATCTTGGATTTCTTCATAGACATACTGTCAGCCATCAGATTACAGCAGCTTATCACATCTTGGTTTTTTTTTTTTTTTTAAGATATTTCACTGTATGGCATATTTTGGGGGGATGCTTTATTGCAAGTTGCAGTGAATCTTTTTAAAGTTCTTTTTCATATTCACACAATTTATTCTTTTTATTTGTTTTGCTCTATGTTATTTTTCCAAACACTTGAACTGCTTTCTAGCTCAAATTGCTTTTGTGATTTTTCTGATGTGATTTTCCTCAATGATATGATTTCCCTGCCAGTCATTTTATGTGATTATCCTTTATGCTAAACACTAGCCCAAATTTCTGCATCTCAACTTCACAATCCTCCATAGAGGATGATTTTACTGGAATTATTTTTTTAATTTGTGAAGAAATCATTGCTTAAAGTTTCATCTGCAAAGTGATTCAAACTATTGATTTATTCTAGTAAACATATTTGCTTTTATCTCATTAGAGAAATCTTCTATTAGTGATTTTTAATTACTGGCCATTGGATGATGAGTTCAATCTCCCTACCTCTCATGCTCTAAGCCTTGGGGGTAGATTAAAATTCATGATTCCATTAGCCTCTTTGTATCAGTTGCCATAAAGCAGGAGGTGGGAGATTAAAAAACACTGACTTCTGCAAATACTTTTTTTTTCTTTTTATTTGTTCTTCTCTCAGTCAATGCATTATTTCTCACTCACCTCTGTTCCTTCCAGCACTCCCCCTACACACACACACACACACACACACACACACACACACACACACACACACACACGTCCTCTCTCTCAGATGCATAGCTCATAGCTCCATTGTTTACTCGTTTCCTTCAAAACAGAACAGGTCTCACAGGGTTATCAGCATGACACAGTATAACAAGATGCCTTAAGACTAGGCTCAAACCCTCACAACAAAGCTGGATAAGATAACCCAGTAAGGTGAAGAGCAGCCCGAGAGCAGGCAAAGAGTCACAGATGTTTCACTCCCACTCTTAAGGGCCCTTCAGAAGCCTCAAGCTAAACAATCATGGCATATTTGCAGAAGACCTAGTTCAGATCCAGGCAGGCTCCTTGACTGGTGTTTCAGTCTATGAACTGAGCCCCTATGAGCTCCACTTAGTTGATTCAGTGAATTTTCTTATGGTGTTCTTGACTCCTTTGGCTTATACAATCCTTCCTCCACGTCTTCCATAAGGTTTCCCAAACTTCTCCTAAAGTTTCATGTGGGTCTCTACATCTTTGTGTCTTTGCTTTTTCCAAAGGAGGGTTTCACCTGACTGCCCCGGAGGTCACTCTGTAGGTGACTGTGGCCTCACACTCAGAGGTTTGCCTGTCTCTGTCTCCTGGGTGCTGGGATTAATGGTGAGTGCCAGCATCATCCAGCTGCAAATATGTCTTTATGTGTAATATTTACTGAAATCTCAGAGTTGCTCATCCCATTCAATAAAGCAGTGCCAGCAGTCTCTGCCACATTCGGTTCCCTTTCATTACGTTGATGGCCCCTGGCAGTCTGTATTTCTTACTTTTACAAAGTACTTTAATGTCGATAATTAGTGAGCCTTGATAGTGGTTCAACAGAAAAAATGTTTAACTTGCTCACAGACAGTTTGAAAGTAAACTTTGCATATTCTACCTTTATAAATCTGAATTTGAAATCCACTGCACATGGAGTCTTAATAGCAGCAACCAGTACCACACAGAGAATTCTAAAAAGAACAAAATCCTCCTTTTTACTGTACCCATGTTTAAATTGTATACGGGTCCTTTATATCAAACACAGTTCTCAGAAACTAAAATTTGTTTTAAAACTCTCTAAACTGAGAGTCCATAGTTAGGGACTCAGCATTTATTTTGTAAGCAAGTAATTATTTGACTTTGGAATAATCTTCTGTTCTGTCTGGGCATCAATTTGTTTGGGGTTTTGTTGCTGTTGTTTTTGTTTTTCTTTACTTGCTAAGAGATTTTGTCTGGTATGTATCAAGTCTCTTCCAACTGCATCTAATATTATGTTTTCAAAATCTTTTCAGCACTCCATTATATTACTAATCTTGAGATTAAATTTTACCCAATAATCAGTGAAGCTGGTTAATGGCAACACAATTTCCCAGCTTTACCATGGGCAATTAGTCACTCCATTGAAAACCCATTACATCCACAAAATTTACCTCTTCTTCCCCAGAGATGAGGTCATTTTTTTTTTTTTGGTCTCAGGGAAGTCTTTCTTAAGTATTTAATGCACTTAAGTGAACTTAACACATTGTTAAAATTCAAGCAAGTAAAATCATAGAGATTTCTGTTGTTTTTCATATTTGTGTGTGAGATTTTGCTTTAGATTGCAGCTACAAATTGAATGTGAAAATATTCTATGACAAATGCAGGTTGGTTACCGGCTGAAACTCACTCACTCACCCTGAACAGACACATATAAATATGCAGGGTGTGACTATAATTATGATATATATTTTCAAAATAAGTGAAATTTAAACTCTTGAATTGATAGGTTTTGTTTAGAGTGAGAATAATGCAGAAATGGGCTACTTTGTTAGCAATACAAAGAGATTATTTGAATAGTAACCTATGCATCTGAATTTTCTAGGACTGTTTCAGGTTATTTTCTGGAAATGCTGAACCTATTTGTATAAAATCAGTGGGAAATTATTCTTTTGGACTGTCAGCACAAGGTTGATTTCTGTTCGAAACAGCTGATGATTTCTGTAGGTTTTTTGCTCACCTCAGTGTCTTCTCTACAAACCCAGTATCAGAATTCAGTTCACATTAAGACTGCACCTACCAGTAGGCACCACATTGGATGCCAGTGACTGTCCCATCCTTATTAATAGCCCTTATTCAGGCAATAACTGTAATTCTTATTAACTTATCCAATCAGGCAATAGTACCAAGGACATGTAAAGTTGACCAGACCAGCTGACCAACTTAGAGATTCCTCAAAGCTCATGACACTTTGGAATCTCACTAAAGCTTTTTAATCAAAAATGCAGTCAATTGCAACAATTGAATATATGTCATCAGACAATTTATATTGTATTTTCTGTATTTGAAAGTCACCTACTTGGTAAAATACATATGTGACTGTGACGGCTATTTTCAGTTTTCAAATTGACAACATCTGGAATTAACAAAAACCCAAGCATCTGGGCACACCCTTGAGGGATGTTTTATTAATTAAGTCATTTGCAGTGGGAAGACCCACTTTTAGCTTTTTTTTCTTTATTTTTTTTGTTTATTTTTTTAGTTGTTGAAAAAAAAATTCTACCTCCTCCCCATTTCCCATTTCTTTTCCCCTCCTCCCACACATTGCCCCCTCCCCCTACTCCACTACCCTCTCTCCCCCACTCCTTTCCCCTTCCCTCTCGAGAATGAAGAGCAGTCCAGATTCCCTGCCCTTTAGGAATAATAATAATTATTATTATTATTATTACAAATTTTCACCTCCTCCCCTCCTCCCATTTCCTCCCCCACTCCCCCTCCCTCTCCAGTCCAAAGAGCAGTCAGGGTTCCCTGCCCTGTGGGAAGTCCAAGGAACTTTCCCCTCCATCCAGGTCTAGGAAGGTGAGGATCCAAACTGAGTAGGTTCCAACAAAGCCAGTATACGGAATAGAATCAAAACCCAGTGCCATTGTCCTTGGCTTCTCAGTCAGCACTCATTGTCAGCCACGTTCAGAGAGTTCGGTTTGATCACATGCTCCATCAGTCCCAGTCTAGCTGGCCTTGGTGAGTTCCCATTAGATCAGCTCCACCATCACAGTGGGTGGGATCACCCCTCGCAGTCCTGACTTCCTTGTTCATGTTCTCCCTCCTTCTGCTCCTCATTTGGATTTTAAGAGCTCAGTCCAGTGCTCCTATTTGGGTCTCTATCTCTATCTCGATCCATTGCCAGATGAAGGTTCTAAAATGATATGCAAGATATTCATCAGTATGGCTATAGGATAGGGTCATTTCAGGTTCCCTCTCCTCAGTTGCCCAAGGTACTATCTGGGGACATCTCCCTGGACACCTGCAAGCCCCTCTAGAGTCAAGTCTCTTGCCAACCCTAAGGTGGCTCCCTTAATTAGGATATATATTTCTCTGTTCCCGTGTCCACACTTCCTTTATCTCAACCATCCCATTCCCCCAAGCTCCCCCACGTTGGGTGTGGTAGGACACACCTTTGATCCCAACACTTGGAAGGTAGAGGGAGATTGACCTCTGTGACTTCAAGGTGTGGTAGCACATACCTTTAATCCCAATGCTTAGGAGGCAGAGACAGATGGATCTCCGAGAGTTCAAGGACAGCTTGGTTTTCAGAGTTATTCCAGGACAAAGATATACAGAAAACCTGTCTCAAAAAGTAAAAATAAACAAAATAGAGTTAAAATAAAGCCATACAAAGATGAAAAATAAACAGAGAATTTTGATACTTCATGCTATTATGCTCTGTTTGAATTGTTTGAATACTGAGGAAGGAGCAACAGCTGCTAAAAGATATTTGTTTATAAATGCTGCTGAACTAATCCAACATAGATATTTTGAAAATACCTTGACTTCAGAATTTGGATCTAAGGATATGATACTTTGGAAAAGAGATTCTTTTTTTGTTTTCACAGAGGATGAAACCCTATGGATTGCTTCCATCCCAATATGGTATGATGGACCAGGCCCCCCTGAAAAATTGCTGTGAACACCCTCAAAAAATTACTTCACTCAATTGACGACTGAGATGAACCTAGCAAATAGGTTATACCCTGAAATACCTGATTAACAGTGCCCCCATACAGCAGGAAGCAGTTTGGAGAGAAATAACTGTGCCCATATTCCCAAATATTGTTTATAAATGTTCTTTTACATTTAAAGGGGAATAAGATATAGATATGGATAATTTACATTGGTATAAGTTTTGCTTCATTGATATAAATTTAAGGTCAATCTTGTTATATGCATATATATTTCTGATAGTAATTAAGGTATTGTGATAGTGTAGTTCTTGTAAAAATGTAATGTATATAGGTTGTGAATGGATAATCATTGATAATAGTCAAGCTTGTAGTTATATTAGTTAGATTTTCTAGATGTGCATAGATATATTTCAGATAGGCATTCTTCATATCTTACAAAGATTACAGAATATGGCATTAATGTTTTAATAACTTAGGGTTTTTCATGACAATGAGACATGTCTGCTTCTGGCAGCACCAATCTACTTCAAGAAGAAGATGGGCATCTAAGAGGCACCCTATTGAGTTTGATAGCCATTTGGGCAAGAAACTGCTCTTGCCTGGACTATTGCATAAACTGGACACAGAGAACCCACAGAGAGAGGACTACTGAACTTGCCTAAAGGTGAGATGATTGTTCGGGGTTCCTGATTCATGAAAGAGTCTGCGAGACATTCTGCAGGACACAGCAGATAGTGACTGAACTGCCTTTGAAATTTCCTGCTTCATTGAGATGTCTACTGGATGCTATGGGCCTGTAGGCCGAAGATGGATGCCCCAACAGTACAGAGGAACTTTGGGTGACTGTCCAGGCAGAAAGATGTCTCTGTTATTTCTAGAGTTTGGAAGTTGCTTATTTCTTGTTTGCTTGGGTAATATTGTATCCTTCTTGAGTCTTTGATAGAGTTGAAGAATAGATAGTTAGTTATAGTTTTCCTTAGTTATGATAAAGATAAAATAGATGTAAATATTGTAACTGTAATTCTTGCTTCATAACTGTTTTGTTATATGTAATTTTGTTATGTTAAAGTTAAAGCCTTCCTTTTTCTGTTAAAACAGAAAAAGGGGAAATGCTGGAGAAAGGTCATTGGTTAATTAATAAAGAAACTGCTTGGCCTGATAGGTTAGAACATAGGTGGGTGGAGTAAACAGAACAGAATGCTGGGAGGAAGAGGAAGTGAGCTCAGATGCCATGCTCCCCTCTCCCAGGCAGACACGATGAAGCTCCAACCCAGGATGGATGTAGGCTAGAATCTTCCTGGTAAGCACACCTCGGTGCTACACACATTAATAAAAATGGGCCAGGCAGTGTTTATATGAATACACTTTGTGTGTTGTTATTTTGGGGCATAAGTTAGCCAGGTGGCCAGGAGCCAGGGTGGTGGAATGTGGCCCGCAGCTCCTCTCAACAATTTATCTTATCCTAAGGAGTCTAAATCTCTAATTAAAAATGTCTTTGCTAAGTCATGAGAGGAAATTAACTATGACTATTTAGTCTTCAACACCATCAAATACCTGTAAAGGGAAATAATAGTACCTGAATTACCCAAATAAACAGGAAGTGTATTCAAGCAACTTCCAAAGGGTGTAAGACTGGCTATCTAGGTAATCACCCAAAGTCTCATTTGTAACATTGGGCAACCAACTTTGGCTTAGGTCTAGAGTATCTGCCAGACCATTTTCAGAGGCAGGAAAGTTTGAAAAACTGTCTTAGCCTGTCTTGACATGGTCTGTCAGACTTTTTGCTTATATCCTGCTTGTCCAGTTTAGACACTGTGCATTTTGTCAGCAGTCAAGGTAGAGGCAGTTCTTTGCCCAATGGCCTGTTTTGACAAGAAAATTATCTCCAAGTGGAGTGTCTCTTGTGCCCAACATTCTCTCTGGAATAGATTAGTGCTGCTAGGGGCAATTGTGTCTCATGACCACAGAATCCTAAGTTATTTAAATGCCATATTCTGCAGTTCTTTGAAGTGTTCGAAGATTACCTATCTATGTGGAATACAATCTCTGTGCATCTAAACAACCCGATTAGTCTAAGTATGACAAACATGGAGGACTATTGTCCTGTAATTAATAATACTTATATAGCTTAAGGCTTCATATAAACTTTGAATTCATTAAAAATTAAACAATCTTTAAACAAATGTGCAGCAAATGAAGACAATTACCACCTCAAAATGTAAATGATATATACATATATATATATGTGTGTGTGTGTGTGTGTGTGTGTGTGTGTCTGTGTGTGTGTCTGTGTGTATCACGATCAGTGGTATGTTGAAGGAGCTGTGGGCTGCATTCTTTCTACCTGGCTCCTGGCTGCCTGGCTAGCTTATGCCCTGAAATAACAACACACAAACTGTATTCATTTAAACACTGCTTGGCCCATTTCTATTAATGTGTGTAGTACCACGAGGTGGTGACTTATCTTGCCTAACCCATATTTAGTAATCTGTGTAGCACCAGTCTTACTGGGAAAGATTCAGCATGTCTGACCTGGTGGCTTGCTTCATCACATCTGCCTTGTAGGGGGGAGCCATGGCGTCTGAACTCATTTCCCTTCTTCCCAGCATTCTGTTCTGTTTACCCTGCCTACCTACTTTTCTGTCCTATCAGGGCCAAGGCAGTTTCTTTATTTAACCAATGACCTTCCTTCATCAGTGGTAGAAATGTTTAGTGCAATATGATAAATATATCCTAAAATTTCATCAATATATAAAATATCTTAAGGAGAGGTAAAATCACACATATGTACAATATGACAAAATAACTTTTCATAGGTACACAAATATTATAAAGTGAAATAGGAGTTTATTCACTATAACAAATGTAATTCGAATTCATATAAATAAAAAAGCCTCTATACCAATGTAAACTGGTATAAATAATAGCTCACAAGTAATCTCACTATTACTATTATTAGTGTGAGTAAGCTAATAATAATTAGTAGCTAATATTGTTGGGTGCCAGAGGGTTAGTTTAGCTGTGTGGGGTTGGAAAAGGCCACAGGCAGGGTTCTTGGCAGAGTACAGCAATTATGTGGACTCAGGACACATGGGCACCCATTTATTGTTATAGCAAAGAGTTCCACAATAGCCTGGAATAAATAACAAATGTTTATTTATTTGGAGATAAAGTCACAGTAATGAAAGCAATCCACAGTGTTCTACATGAGTTGGAAACTGTATCGAATCCAGTAGCAAAAAGAGCTGAGCACACTTTTCATCTGCATTTATAGTACATGAGACCACGCCCCACGTGGGTTGGCATCTTAAAGGCTATTGGCTGAAGGAGTTCACACAATACATCTGGATCATTTCAGGTAGAAAGATTCATCTTTAATTTTGATCTTTTCAGATGGAAAGAGCCAACTTTAATCTGAGGCTGACCTATTGCTGGCAGCCTGTATAAAGTACTTGGTAAAGAAAGCTTGCTCTCTTTGCCTTTTTGTCCTCACTCTCACTGGCAAGTACATTCCTTTACTGGCATTACTGAAGAACAGTTGGGATACACAGCCTCGTGAACTGAAAAGTGCTAGATTCTTGAACCTTCTGTTGGTAGACAGCCATTGTTAGAGTGACTGTTTCACAGCCTGTAAGCCATTCTAATAAATCCCAAATATGTCTGTATGTAAATACATGTGTGTGTGTATATATATATGCATATATTCTATAAGCTCTGTTCCTATAGAGAACCCAGACTAGTATATCATTTGTTTCCACAAACACATTCAGCACTAATACTGTATAAAGAGTACTTGCAAGCATAATTAAAGAAGGTATATTTCTTGAAAGACACAAGACTTGAAGACTTGTATACTATTAATAGGCCAACAGTGTTTTACAGAAGAATATTATATGGTGCTTCAGCCGGCGGGAAGTGTTTTCATTCACGGGCTTCTCTGTGAGTACATCCCTGGACATGGTTGTGTATACCCTGTTATAGACTGGTAGTCTTTTCTTTACATCTAAATTCATAGTGTCTTTTCTTAAATTGATTTTGGTAGTTCTTTGTGGGGGGATGCTGCAGGGTTGAAGAAAGGATATGGAGGAACTGGTAAGGGAGTGGGATTGCGGTGTATGATGTGAAATTCCCAGCAAATCATTGAGATATTATGTTATAAGAAAAAAGAAGAAAAAGTGAAGTCGGATGGTTGTTTCAAAATATACTACAATTTTATAAATTTAAGGTGTAAAGATGAAAATAAATTTTGAAATAAATTTATGTTTTGATAATTATTTTTATTATATAACTGACCAAAACAACACATTTTGTGATTATACATATGACTGTGACTTAGAGCTCAAGTGTCATTTTTATTGCAGTGTTGCTTAAGTGTTTGTCTTTCGACTTTCCCTTCCATTTAAACTATTCAATAAGGACTCCCTGGATGATGTATTTCATAAGTCATTGCTATATATTTAACTTTGAAATAGAACTACCCATGAACAAACCTATACAAATAATTCACTTAAACTATCTTTGCTGTATACAGCTGTTTAAAACATATTTTTGCTCATGATTTATATCTCTACTTTTCTGTCTGAACCTTCTGGAACATAGAGCTAATAAAACGCAAAGCTGCCAGCCACTTATACATCACCTGCTGTGTCTGTGAAATATAATTATATTGGAAGATATCATAGGGGAGTAGAGAATTAATATAAAAAGTAGAATGAAGGAAGATCAAACAGAAAGCAAACAGACCTTGTTGTCATGCATTCTCTTTTTATTAAAATTTAATTAATATTCCTTCTCTTGTTAAACGTTGTTCTTTTGATCCCCACTCAAAAAAGCATATTAGACAAAACTGAATTTTCCTAATATTAATAAAATTGATTCAAAACTAGTTTTATCTAAACTAATTATCTATATTAAGAATGTGTGAGTCCACATCATGTTTACAATTAAATGTACAAATATCAGAACATAAAACTGAACCCTCATCTGGTCAATTATCTCTAACTCACAGATATAGAAAAAACCTTGAAGATTTCTGTAACATAAATATTATAAATACTTATGAGTATCTTAGATGTTCAAATTCCTTGAAATATTATTGACTCTATAAGGATATTTAGTTGAGATACAAGTACAGGAAAGAGTTTTAATGGTTAGTGTTTTGATTATACAAATAATTAAATACTATAATAACCATTAGCATTTCCTTTTTATTTTAAAGTGGTCAGTCCTGTCTCAATTTCATTATCCACAATGTAATATCTAATGGTTTTCTAAATAAATTCAGTGTTATAATAAGCACTTAAAATAGTTCCTATCTTTATCATCAATGATTTCTTTCACTTAAAACAATGACTATTATTTCATCTTTAATAACCCATTCAATATTGCATAAAGAAATATCAATTTGGAAATCAGTATATTTACTTGTGAGAAACATAATTTACAACCAAACACAAAAGACTTGCAATTCTAAACTGTATTTAATTTACAATTTATTTCCATTTATTTCTATTAGCGAACTGTACACTAAAGTCTATGTGTACTGATGAGGACTGATCAACTTCATGTTCTGGTGGTGTTAATGATGATCACAGTTAATCTGGCATCAATATTTGAGTCACGCGGTGTGCTGATTCTCCTAGCACGAAATAAAGATAATTTTCAGAAGAGTTGATCACAAAATAAATACCATGCAATTCTATATGCTTAGTAGAAATATTTTTTTTTTGTTTTTAGGAGAAATAACAGGTTTTTTTTTGTTTTTTTTTTTTTTTAGAAAATTCTGTAAGTAAAAATTTGGGGTTAAACTTATCTACACATTTACTTATTCTTACTACATTTGATTGTCAATGACAGTGTAATTCTAGTCACATCATGAATGTTTAATGAAGAGTTTTCCTTCATTTTATGAAAGAACTAATAAAGATTTTTAATTTCTGTAGTTGACTAGATGATACATTTCTTTTGAAAACTAATTTTAATTGTATTTCAGCTGCTTGTAGAATAACTTTGGTTTACTATTTTTCACGAATCAGTTTGCCTTGGTTATATGTATTTTTGTTTTGAAGTAAAAAATTAATTCAAGTTATTGCAGTGCATTTGCATTCTTCAAATCTGAATGTAAATCTGTTAAGAATGGAATTGATTACCAGTTTGCATCGAGGCAGCTTTTAAAGTTGATCCTTGTCAATTTCTATATGGTATTGCCCATTTATAATCCCATTATTCTGGAGGGATATGTAGAGTCTAAAATGCATGCTCATGCTCAGTCAAGCCTACATAAGATCAAGTGTCAAAAACCAACCTAAACAAGCAAATGCAGTAGGGCCTATAAAGCAGCACAGATTTATAACCTACTAGTAATCTACATAATCTATACCTAAACTTTCCAATAATAGCCTCTAATATGTGTGTGTGTATCCACACTCAATAATTTATTTCTTTAGTTGACATAAGAATATCTCACTTATTTTGGAGTCTGAAAACATCAGTTCCTACAAAAAGCTCATTTCTTACTAAGTGTTTACAGTAATGTAGAGGTGTCACATCATCCTAGCACAATTGCCATTTGGCACTCAATCATTTATTATGAGAGTGAGACGAAAATGTTAATGACACAGGAATTATTAATTTCTTAAAATATTTTTCCTTAAATATGCCCATGCTATCTCTCTTGTTATGTCTTTTATAAGTGGTATAAATATTTGCAGCACATAAGTGCTTCTCTGTCTACACAAGTGGGAGCATCTGTTTTCTCTTTGTTCTGAGATTTACAAGAATCTGCAGTGTCGGCCCAGTGCTCTGTTGCGGATCTCTGTATCTCCTTCCAACAGTTGCTGGATGAAGGTTCTATGATAATATTTAAGATAGTCATCAATCTGTCTAAAAAGCAAGGCCAGTTCAAGCATCCTCTCCACAGTTGCTTAGGGTCTTAGCTGGGGTCATCCTTGTAGAATCCTGGGAGTTTCTCTAATGCCAAGTTGCTTGCTAACACCGTAATGGCTCCTTCAATCAAGATAACATTTTCCTTGTTCTCCCTCTCTGTCCTTCCCAAACCTTGGCCACCCAATTCCTTCAAGTTCTTCTTCCCCCACTCCTTTTCACCTCCTCTCAAAGTCCAGATGAAGAGAGGGAGGATCAAGATTACAAACAATGGGGTCAAGGTCATGATGGCCCTACTCACTGAAACAATTTACCTGTGCTAATGGGAGCTCACCACTCTGGACTGAGAGCAGGGAACTAGCATAGAACCAAACTAGGCCTTCTGAATTTGGGTGACAGTTGTATGTCTGACACAGACTGTGGGGTCCCTGGTAGTAAAACCAAAATTTATGCCTATTGCTTGTACTGTCTTTTTGAACCCATTCTCTTTGGAGAGATACCTTACTAAGTCTAGATATAGTGGGGAGGGCCTGGGTCCTGCCTCAAAGCAATGTGGTAGACTTTAGTGACTTTTCATGGGAAACTCTACCCTCTCTGAGAAATATATGGGGGTGGGGTGGGGGAAAGATGGAGGAAATGGGAGGAGGGGAAAGAGTGAGAACTGGTACTTGTAGGTAAAATAAGAAAAATAGCTTTTTAAATAAATATATTTTTTAAAAAATAGCAGAAAGAAAAAAATGAATCTGCAGTGTAGAATGGCAATCTAGAATAAAAGCTTGAAATACTGTGGAACTACAAAAAAAGAACCCCTCCTCCCCTTAGCATCGTTTCTTTATCTTTCAATATTTGTATTTCTATTGATTCCTCATTTAAGCATCTGTAATCTCCATATATTTGAAAGCACTTCCTGAATATTATGAATTCAGTTTTGATCCCTGAAAGCAGTTGAGTTTAAGTTTTAACACTTAATGGAACCTTTAAAGAGGCACTTAAGACCAAGAGAGGCTTAAGAATAGACTCTTGCAGGATGGGGAAACCTCTTCATCTTTGAATCTACAACGAATTCACTTACTCCCCAAAAGGCTCATCAGTCACCAGCTGTGGGGCTATTGGCAGGTGGTAGAACATGTGAGAGAAAGAGCCTAGCAGAAAGAATTTAGGATTTTAGGGTCATGATCTTGAAGCATGCTTCTGCTAGCACAAGCTTACCCCATAATGCATGCCCTTACCACAACATTGGAGAATCCAACCAACCATGCACTAAACGATGAGACACAGATTAGTCACAGAGATGAAGGAGAGACTCCAGGTTTCCTCAGTTGTGCAGAAAGAAAATGTATTATGAGCACACCACAAGAAGATAACAGAGTGTATACCAGGAGAAAATCTGTTCCACCGACACTTGGATGTTGGAAGTTCATTTAACAGAACTGTGGAGTGAAGTCCAAGATACCAAATCTGTTTCATTTTCTTATGTCAAACTGAGCAAACTAACAAAATAAGATATGTGATAAAAAATAATACATCAGCTAAATCAAAATTAGGGAACTCTTTTGTGAGGAATTTCAATGTTAACTACTTTACCACTGCTTTGTTAGAAGGGATTGTGGGTGACTGTTGCTAAGGAAAACTGAAGCAGCAAATGTTCACTACATCTCTGTTTTAACTTGCTTTGCAGCATCTACATATGTGATCTTTTATCATACTTTGTATTGAATTACTCAAAACAACCCTGTCAACTGTCTTTGTGATTTATATTAAAAGTGAAAATGAATACTATTCTTGATTTCAAAAAATCATATTTAGCATAAATAGATCCTTCCTTGTTTAGAATGCCAGCTAGATAATGATCATTCTTTGCATTAACTCATTAATTAGACACTTTAACAAGGGAGTTGTGCTTGACCATATGAAGTAACAAACATTATTGGCTTACTGGAATTTTTATAAAGCACACTAAAGAGTAATCATGACTAAATAGATATATTTTCTAGGTGACACATCTGTATACTTTTCCTATGTATAATCTGCTGTGATTTGAGTATTTTCTTGTGTATATTGGACAAAGAAAATGTAGGAAAATATTACTGATAATTGATAATTATATGCATATTGTTTATTTTAAAATTAACTTCTTAACAAATTTTGTCTTTGTTTTAGGCTTCCATATTTTATTTTTGGATATTCCTCACCTGTCCACACTAATACGCACAGTGTCCAAGAAGCTGCACATTCACAACACACAGCTACTAACTGTGCCAACAATTCTGCGGGGGTCATTTACGAAATGTGTTATGAGTTTATAAAATTGGTAGGAAGTTATAAAGCTTCCAGAGAGTCTGAGAGGACAAAAAAGGGAAAATACATAAAGAAATATGAGATTAGCTTCATGTGATATAATCTCAAAATCATTAGTTTTATGATATCTTGCTGGTAGGGAAAAATTACATTAGACTCAAATATAAAGGTGACATATTTTGGAATATAAAGCTGTCATCCTGCTTGCAAGGTAGGCTTAAATTACTTTTGTTTATAGCAATCTCAGTTATTTAATTTGATGATGATCTATGAAAACTCTTATTTGCTTCTGCAACCAGTTCTGCCATCTGCCACAATGTGAAAAGAAAACTGTCTGTATGAAGGGTTTACATTTAGGGCTGGAAAATTTTCTCTCTAACAAACTCATTGATTGGTGTTGTTCTTAACTCTAGGAAGTCTCTGGTATGAAACAACTTTTATACTTTGTATTATGGTGAGCCATTACCTAAGAAAGCAATAAGAAAAACAACAGGAACTTTCTCTGACAATCTCAACTAGTCATTGAAAGACTGCAATGGTTTTTCATATCTGCAAACCTTTTTGTATTCATTGATACACTAAGGATTATGCAAGTTGAACCAATGAGGATCAGGTGAATGATTATCCAAGTAAACTTATCTCTATTTGATCGAATAATACTTTTATTTAAGATTTTTTACTCCCTAGAAAGCTTGAAAAGAATTTAGTTGATCCACTTATCCTACAGGTGGGTGTCACACCCAGAGCAGTGTGGCATCCCTTCTTCACCTAGGACTTGAGCTATTGATAACTGGCTATAAATCTTACCATTAAGCAATATCATATATCCATTCTCATTTGCATATAGATATGCTGGTGCATCTGCAGGACTTAGAAAATTAGTAATGTGAATGCACTGAATTGTTTGAGATGTATACTGTAGTATTTTATATATTCCAAACTCACTTTAAACCAGTAGATATGGCCATAATTTCAATATTTTGCTGCAGAATTTTACTGCCTTGACATATCATACTTGTTTAAAACCCACTAAAAAGCTAACTTACATTTTAAAGAAGACTGCTCAAATTCAGTATAAAACAATTTTGTCATTGATAACCTAGCAACATTGAAACAACTGCTATAAACCTGACCAATGAGACTCTAAGCTGGGCAAATGCAGTGCATATTGTGATAATGTTTCTATAAACACGAAATTGTGGCCATTTCTCTGCTAAACTAGTAATCTTCCCCTTTTTTGACAGAACCCTTTATTTGTTTTGGCTTGATTTTCAATATTCTGCAAAGGTCTAAGCATCAGAGGCTTAGCCACTTACAAGATCTCTACATGCAGTAGAGTCTTTAAGTAGTGGCAGTCAAGCTGCCTTCCATGGGAATTGTGGAAGCCTTGTTTCTTCCTTTTGATTTTCTATTCCTGACTATAAGGCTTTAATTTCATTTGACTATACCCTTCTGCCATGATAAGTTGCCTTCCTAGGGACTGAAATGCAATTAAGTAAAATCAATTATAGACTAAAAATTCTAAGACAGTGATTCAAAATAAACTTTTCCCTAATACGTTCATTATGTCTCATTATGTCATGTACTTTAATAGCCATGAGAAAGTATATATGTGTATATATATATATATATATATATAGTATGTGATTGCTAGATCACATGGTAGTACAGTGATTATCAGAGTTTCTATACTGTTCTTATAGTGAATATGCCTCTTACAATCCCAAAAATTCAAATAACTTTTATTTTCTTCCACATCTTTTTTTTTCATTTTTTCATAATTGTTTTTATTTTTGCATAAATATATTTCTTATTTTTTTTCCATTCAAAAAATTTCACTTCCTCCCCTCCATTTCCCTCCCACTCCCCCATTCAATTCTTTATATCTGCTCTAGCTAGGTAGGATGATGGCTCAGCACATTGAAGTTTCGATTCCTATTCCCCCGTTAGCTAAAGAAAATGTGGAAGTTAGAGATATAGCTCAGTGGTAACAGGGTTCAGTGTCATGTTTGATCACCAACACACGCAAAATAATGCTTCCTATGCATCTGACACGGAGAGCATAATGACATTCAACCAAAAGAAAGCACTGATTTACAGGTATTCTTCCTCAAAAGTGGACACTAGCTAAAAAATTCTTTGCTTTATATTTTTAATTTGGAGTATATAATAAAGACAGAAAACTATGAGTGTGAAGGACTTTAGAGAGCTCTTTTGTCAAATATAAATGTCCTGGTTACTTTTTATGTCAACTTGACATATTTAATGTCAACTTTACATAAAAATTATGTAAAGCATGACTGTTAATCAAGAAATTGCCTTAATCAGAGTAACCTGTGACCATGTCTGTAAAAGAGATTATCTTGATTGATTGACAATTGATGTGAGAGGTACAGCCCACTATGGGAGGTGCCATACCTAGGCAAGTAAGCCTGGACTGTATAGGAAAGCTACCTGAGCCAATGAGAAAACAAGCAAAATTTTTCCATGGTCTCTAATCCAGATTCCTCCCTTGAGCTCCTGTCCTGAATTCCTTCAGTACTGTGGGGCCTAAAAGTGTAAGATGAAATAACCTTTCCTGCATGAATTTTTTAATAGCAGTTTTTACAACAACTGGGTGGAAAGTAGGGCAACAGATAACATTAAAGTAGAAATCAGGTGACAGAAATTTTCAAGGATAAAGGAGCATGGGGGCTGGAAAAATGAAGTGTTGAAAGAAGACTTGACCCCCAAAATGTTCAGGAAGAGCTACACAGAACATGTACGAACTTCTAATCCATGGGGAAAATTCATTTAGGGGAGTTCGTAGAACACAGGTACATGACAGATAGCAAATCCATGACTGGAGGATTATTATGCAAATGGGGGATAATAGACTACTGGGGAATCTACTATTGTTGCTTTTGTAAATGGTCATGCTCTCAAACCGTGTTCTAGTATTCATACCCATGGATTTATGCTCTCACTTCAGTCAGAGAAGCTTCCTTTTGCAGTCAGTAGCAGTTGGTGCAGAATCATAACTGGCCACAGTGCTGAGTATAAAGAACACTGCATGCTCAGTTGTGGATGGGAAATATATATCAACATCCAAAGCTCAGTGGAGTTCAAGGAAGAGGGTCAGAAAGAACAGAAAAATATAGGAACCAGAGGACTGGGAAGATATGTAGAAAGGGGACTTTAGGTCATGACATTACTGTTGCACACATCAAGTCATATCAGGTGTAATAATTCACACTAGAAAAGCAGAATATATTTTCCTTCCCTTGAACATAATTTTTTTCTCACATAGTGTGCCTTAATTACGGTTTTCTCTTCTTCTGCCCCTTCAACTACTATCGCATCTCCCCTCCTTTGTAAACCAACAGCCTTTCCGTCTCTCTTTAGAAAACAAACAGGCATCTAAGGAATAATAATAAAATATAATATAATGTAATAAGATAAAGAAAATACTAACGAATTATTAGAATTGGACAAAACAAACAGACAGAATGAAGATGATCCAAAAGAAGGGACAAGAATGGGAGAGCCACCCGTTCACACACTCAGGAAGCCTATGAAAACTAAACTGGCTGTCATAATATATCTGCGAAGGACCTTGTGAGGTCCGTCAGGCCCTGTGTATGCTGCCTCACTCTCTGTGAGTTCGTATGTGGAAAAGCATCACTTCAAGTCAATCAAAGTTTTAGGCATGGATGGTATGAGTACCTTCAAGATCCAACTCTATCACTGTAGCTATGGGTAACTGAAAGCTGCTGAGAGGAGAGTCACTTTTGCTTAAGGATGTGGCCACCAGGAGGTTGCTCATGAACAGTCATGCTGTCTGACTCTATTCTAAATATTTGTGATTATACTCACATATTTCTGTTGCTCGCCATTTTGATCAGGAAAGCTTCTGAATGGGTAGTGTTAGAGACACAACTTTTCAAAGTACTGAGTATATATAACTGAGTGTCAGCTGGGGATGGGATGGAGAGAATAGAAGAGCTGGAGGATAGAGAGGAGAGCTGTGAAATGCCAACCACTGAACTTGGCATAGTTAATGCGAACATCGATTTAAAGCATCTCTGGCTTTGTGGTTGCTTGGGCAAGACCTACACAAGCTTGAGGCAGTAAAAAAGGCAATCATGGATAGGAGAGGGCCCTCTCCTTAGAAAAGAGCTATGGGAAGCTTATGGCTGCTAAAGGAACGAGAGTCCCTTTCTTTCGGGATTTGGCCACTGGTGTGTTCATCCTTAGTGTACACACATATTGGAGGCACTGTTTGGACTTGCGGGTTAATAATACCAATTATAAAAATATTACATATTTTAAGGATGTAAAAAAGAGGATCTCTAAGTATCCACACCAAAGTATAACTGAGAAGATGAAATGCAAATTATATTGATTAGGATATTATTTATATGTATTATTGTTAAAATGTAATATTGAGTCTGGCCTCGGGGTGCATACCTTTAATCCTAATACTTGGGAGGCGAAGGTAAGTAGATCACTGTGAGTTCCATCCCAGTCAGGACTATATTGTGAGACCCTGTCTCAAAACTCAATCAAATAGACAAAAGTCACATTATGTTCTGAAATGTGTATAAATTGCTACGTGTTACACAAAAATTATTTCAGCCAGGTGATGGTGGCACAAGCATTTAATCCAAGCACTTGGGAGGCAGAGGCAGGCAGATCTCTGGAAGTTTGAGGCCAGCCTGGTCTACAAGAGCTAGTTCCAGGACAGGCTTTAAAGTTCCAGAGAAACCCTGTTTCAAAAAACCAAAAAAAAAAAAAAATGTAAACACATTCCAGGCAATAAAATTTCTTACTACCCTGATGTGATCATTATATATCACATACTTCAAATGGATTGTCATACCATAAATCAATTTTTTAAAGGAATAATTTGGATACAAACTCATAGTACCTTTCTTTTAAATTATAAAACTACAAGAAGCAACATAATAGAACAAATGTTTCTTGTGTGTTATTTTTAATCATTTTAAGTAAGCATTAGAAATATTACAACAAAGCAAACTGCAGGTGTTCACATCCTGTCTGCTGCTCCCTGTAACACTCACAGCTGCTGCCTCTCCAACCACCTGACCAGGACACTTCGCCTGAAACACTGGGGTTAAGCAAATCACACTGTTAAATGTTTACACTTGCAGCTTCCCATTTTGTGCTGAAATTTTCCTCCCATGATAACATGCTGAATTTGATTTAAAAGTTTCCTTAAATTTTTTTTAATAAAGTTCTTCAAGTACTTAATTTTGAATTACTATTTGACATCAGGCATCAGTAAAGTAGAAGCTGGACCTACCATTCTTTCAGCAATACTTGGCTAATTTATTAAAATGTAATTATAGACAGAAAATAATTCTCTTATGTTGATATATTGGAATCAGGGAGAGAACAATAAGAAAACAACAATTAACAAAATCGCTGAATAACGTACCATAGCCTGAGTAGATTTCTAGACTTGCAGGATTTTGAATTTGAATATAAACTGGCAAGGTGGTTGATTGCAGTATAATGTACTAAATTGGTTATCTCATTTTCTATGCTCTTTTATCCAAAATTTATGTATATTTTTATTTTAATTCTTTCTAATATTTCAATACATAAGAACTTGTAAAGGAACAAACAGGATATCATTAAAAATAATACATATAGAAAAATAGAAATGTTTAAAATGATTATGCATTATGTATCTATGTTAAAAATACCCAATAAATAAATTCTTGACTTTAAAAAAATAATAGTATAACATATACTCTAAGTGTCAGAAAAAATAAAAAAACAACTCTAGCATCTTCCTGCTATAATGCTTAGTAGGTGCCTAAAGAACATGGTGTTGTTCTTTTGGAAAACTACAACTCCCAGACTCCCCCTGGACTATGGTTGCCTGTG
>NC_022035.1:14097730-14107281 GCF_000317375.1 Microtus ochrogaster | reverse complement strand
CTCCTCGTCCTGCCTTTTCCTTGTGTGTCCCACATCCTTCGCCCTTTTGTGTTTCCCTCCCCCATTAAAGTGAACCCACGTGAGAGCCGTCGTGTCGTGTCTGTGTTTGTTCCGCTGTGCATGTCTGTCCTGTGCCCCGTGTTCAAGAAGAACACCCCTGCCCCCCTTTTATTATTTTTTAAGAACAACACATGGACTTTCAAGATGCTTAATACCACTTTCTCAGCAATACCTTACCTTGTGGGTTTCTGTCAATATTTTATGTGTTTTCTGCAACTGTGCAAAATACCGACATGTGCAGTTGTCCACAGTGGAACAAAATTTTGTCTTCATTTTGAGCTGCACTGCATTCTAATACCCACTGGTTCTCCAAGCCCAACTTAAAATATATGTTTATCTTTTCTACCTATTTTTGTATCTACAAAACTGTCAGATACTCTTTGGTTAGTCAGGAACTTTGAAAAATATTTCAACTAACCATCTTCCAAAGCAAGAGGAATGAAAGTACACCAGAATCAATGTTTTCCAAAGGGCACCCGCATCAATTGCCCAGACTCCATCATTAATTTGGCTTGGGCTATTATCAGTGGAGCTGGATGTTCATCACTCCAGGAAGCAATTCAGGTGCTGGTACAACAGAAAACACCATGCTCATTTTTCTTGATTTCACAATGTCTCCTGAGTCACACATAAACAGAAACAGAGACAATTTGGTTTGTTCAGTCATTCTCAGAAACTGGAAAATCATCAATATTCTTCGAAACAGAAATAGTTTAAAAGTAAAATGTTTATCACAGTGTAATATTCAACTCATCTAAGTTTATTGCAAGAAATCACTTAGTCAAAATGTCTGATTTCTCAGTTGCTAGGAGCACAGTTACCTGGGTTGAAGATACCTCAATGAGGAAAAATGAGGAAATCATCTTAGTGTTTCACTGCTCCTTTCTTTGAAATCTGACCTCTCCTTCAGTCAGCAATTCTCAAGTTTGAGAGCTATTGCAAGGTTGAAAAAACTTTCTGTAAAATAAAACTTGAGTACTGTTCTCCATTATTTTTGATCATTTATTCTTAATTTTTTGGTAGAAATTAAACTGATACCTTTATTGGATTTAGGCTCATGGTTTTGTTTTCTTGTCAATGTGAGCAAATACATCACTAGAAGACACTTAATAGACAAAATGTTTCACTTGGGGTCAAAGTTTGAGCATAGGGTCCAACATGACAATAAACACTTGGCAGTAGACTGGCTCTTTGCTGTGTCAGCAACTCACATTTCTCTAGAAAGAGATAGGAATGTGTGTGGATCTTTGCTA
Source organism: Microtus ochrogaster (assembly GCF_000317375.1). Lineage (NCBI taxonomy): Eukaryota > Metazoa > Chordata > Mammalia > Rodentia > Cricetidae > Microtus > Microtus ochrogaster. The sequence goes on along the minus strand of NC_022035.1, from coordinate 14,105,968 downwards.
TAACTCCTAAAACCTCCAACCACCTACCACACACACTAATCCACTTACTTTGGCTATATGTATTTCCTCTCATCTTTCCACACCTTCCCAAACATTGTTAACAACTCAGCACCAATTGCTTAAACACAGAAGTCCCTGGGGCCTCTCTCACATTCAATGAAAAAAGGCATCAACAGCTTAATTAAGGGTATTGTGTTTTTTGAGTAATCACTTCAGTTCACAGCAGGAGAGGAAATGCTGTCTTCCCAACCATGTGACTCTTTAAGGCATTTGTATATACCCACCATTGTTCCCATTTACCTTCTGTCATATCACTGATTTTCATTCTCTCTTGCAACCACAGAGACCTCTTTGAACATTTAATATCTCTTATTATTAACAATAATAATTATTATTAACAATAATAATTAACAGGTTTAACAATATGTTATGTATTGATAGTCAGTAGAATTCCCTGAAATTCTCATGTCTAAATCTCTTTACAATGCAAATTAACCTACCCTAGAAGCTTACGTAGACTCCTTTATCACATCTCTAAGATATGATTGAAGATTTCCTTTTACTATTTAACATGCCCCTTTAGGTAAAAACTTTTATAGATTGAACTGATCTTCCACCTAGCTGACATAGAACTTTTTGGGTAAGTGAGTATGTTTAAAGCTTGTTCATTGAGGATTAAACTACTGCAGTATACATTACAAGGAAAGTCTGAAGACTTTTCCGTTAGTTCTATTATGGTCAGAAGATTCTTCCACCTTGGCTTCCATGGGGATATAGTGGTGAGTTGAACCCTAGGTAAATATTCGACCATTTGTGCAGAAATTGAATACCATTTTGGCCATTCCTTGATGGTTTAAGGAGGTTTGAATGATCATTTTTTAAGGGATACTTTCTTCAACATTTTTTCTTTGTCTAAAAAAGACTGTTTGAATGATGATTGCAATTTGGAAACTCAGGTCCACTGAGCTACACAAAGGAGAAAGGATTTTTAAATTATATGTCATCTAGAATCTTTATTAAAGTTTCATCTTAGGTTTGAAGATTGCATTTAAAAATCACCTCTGTTATGTTGGAATAAGATGTCAAAGATAGTGCTGCTGAAGCCTTTGCTTTTCTTTGTTGAAGTACTAGGGTCTGAATCCAGGCCTCACACACGTGTGAGCCAATAGGTCTGCCATTGAAATGCCATCCAATCTCACACGTCATGTTTTTAATGAAGCAGTAAGTTTTTTAAAACATTGCAATGAATAACATTTCAAAAATTTACTGTAGGAATTCCAGGTATGCCAGAAATGAACTTCTTATAGTTTGGGAACTCCTTTGAAGAAAACAGAAAATATGAAAATAATCCTTGTTCAAAGTAAATATTTTTATAGAATGAAAAGTTGAACAACCACCAATGTTAAATATTTTAGAAGTTGATAAACTTGAATATGTAATAATAATGTCTTAACTAATGTTCATTTGTGACTTGTATACTTTTTTGCTTTTAGCTTTATAATTTTAGCCTATTTACATGATGATTTTGATATATTTTATATCATATAGGAAGATGATCCAATCCTTTTGAAAGCAAACATTATTTTATTATTACTGATGGCTTAGAAAAATGCCACTTTCAACCTGTCTACTTATCACTGGTAAAGTTGTACAAATTTTTAGGACTTTAGCAAATTTGTAATAGGTTTTATCATTTTCTTTTCATTTATAGGTTGCATAATGTCAGGTTTGAAGTTTCTTAACACACTCATTCATCAGCAACTCAGTGTTGTGAGTTCAGTAAAATAGTAATTATTCTCATGTTTTCCTGTCATTCTCAATAGTTAGTAAGCATTCTCTCCAGGAGTCTCATTACTTTTAGCATCAGGCTTTGTCTGGACAAATGCTATACAATTGGAAAAATGAGGTTAAATATATTTGTTTAATAATGTTAGTGAATGTCAGAGAATGAACTACTTATGATCAATTTCACAAAAATCAAGAAAAAAATTAATGCTATTTTTAAATGATAAATACCTGTTATTTGAGTTTCTAGCAGATATGTAAATAAACACAATACTGTAAATATCAACCCATTTAAGGCAGAACTTCTTTGCAAAGAAAAGGAGTGGCTTACTCACCCTTATGTTCCTGTGAAGAGACACCATGGCAATAACAACTCTTATAAAGGGAAGCATTTATTGGGGCTAGCTTGCAGTTTCAGAGGTTTAGTCCATTATACCATAGTGGGGAGTGTAGCTACATGCAGGCAGACATGGTGCTGGAAGAGCACCTGAGATTTCTACATTAGATCCACAGGCAGTAGGAAAAGTGTCTAGCTTGGCATAGGATTTTAAAACCTCAAAGACCATCCCTAGTGATACACTGCCTCCAACAGGGCCATACCTTCTAATTATTTTAATTCTTTCAAATAGCACCACTTCTTTTTAACTAAACCTTCAAATATATGACCCTATAGGGGCCATTTTTATTCAAACCACCACAGTGAATACATGTAACTTTGGATTATGATGGTAAGAAGTAGAATTTAAATGCACATATCTGTATAACTGTTGTCCTACAGAAAATCAGTAACTCTCTTACACTTTATACTTTCTCATTATTTGAGAGATTGCTTTAAATGTACCTCAGAAGAAATAAATCCTATTCATGTTATTTATTTTAATGTGAATTCAAAGGAAAATATGCAATTAACTTACAGTTTTCTTTTTGCTTATTAATTTTCTATAACACAAAAAACCAAATGGAAAAAAAAACACGATTTTAAAACATCAATTGAATACCTGCCTTTGGGACCTTGAAACAGACAACAGAAATCCTCAAATAGAATATCTACAAAAGAAGATAAAAGCCACATAACCAGAATAAAAAGAATAAGGCTTGCCAGGTCTATATGCATGTGTTTATAACCAAAATAAGAATTAGCAACATTTTAGTAAATATTTCAGCCTTTTGTGCTAGCAGATAAAGGGTGCCAGTATCTACTTGCCTGCTGGTTTGCTTGTCCTGGTCGGATAATTCTTTCAGTTTTAGAAGAGTACATTGAGTACCTGAAGTCACTAACAATATTGTGATGATTTAAAGATGTCTATATGAATCTGATCATTCAGATATTTAAGAATAACTAGTACTATATTGTCCAAGTATTGCTGTGTATAAAAGTAAAGAAGAAAAGTGCATAGTTAGGAACTTCTGTTGGGGTATGATGAGATGGTTGGAATTCACCTCCCATATTAAGTTTCCCACCGTCTGCAGAACTTCCTGCCCAATTTTGGCCTTGAGTTCTCTGCCAGTCAGAAAGGCTCTTCCAACTAGTGACAGGCAGAGTACCAGTGCAACCAAACCAGGGATGTACTTACATAATTGCAGAAACCAAAACAGAAAAGAATTTATTATTTTTTGATAGTCTTCCTGATTTGTTCTAAATCTCACCTTATTTATATAAATATGGACACTCCAGAACTGCAGTAAAAAGAAATGACGAGAGCTTGACAGAGGAGGAAGAAAAGGAAAAGCTCCGTGGAGACTCATCAAGATTCCTAAGTGACTCCTTGCATCTGAGGCTTCTAATGGGCAAGAATTAAACTCCAGCAGTTCTAGAATTCCTGGAACAGCTTTGATAATGGGGACTCACTCATTCCCACCACAGCCTCGAAGTCCGACACTGGGAGGTTGTTTCTCCAGGGACTTGTAACCTTCAAGGCCTGCCAGATATGGGCGAATTGCCACTTTCCCTATTCCTATATGTATGTAACTTGCTTTTTTCCCCATTTGCTCAGTGAGGGTCTGCTCTCAAGTGGCCCCAGAAGTCCTCTGAGAACGTTTAGCTGTGACGCTTCTCCAAGTTGTAAGGGCTCTCTGCTAGCCTCCAGCTGCTATGGAGCTGTCAAACATGCCTTTGTTTTGTCAAAGCCCAGGTGGCAATCTGTTTAAGTTCAGTTGGTTAGTCCTGTTGGTGAAAAATAACCACCGGTTTGTAATTTTTACTCACTATCATTTTACCCCATTCTTTAAGAAAGATAAGGCAAGAACCATGCTGAAGAAGGAGATATTCTACCAAATTATTTCAATAGTATTGCGAGGAAAATAATATTCAACACAGCAAACTGAAGGCTAGATCCAGTTAGATGTTAGAGATATGCCATGTCTTTGAAGGGTGAAAAAAAACACAAATGGGTGTGTTTTATGGACAGGGTGAGTGTTCTCCACTTACTTGCGTGGAAATACTAATGTGTTGCATTTGGAGATATTCTCTGTAAAAATCTAAATGAGATCATAAGCAAAGGAGGGTCTAATAGGATTCTCCATTTTTTAGTAAGAAGGTGGCTTGATATTTTTTCTGTTGTGGTGATAAAATACTCTAACAAAAAAAGAAAATGATTATTTTAGTTCACAGTTTCAGGATACAGTCCACTGTGGCCGGGAAGGCATGTGATATATTAATTGTGTCACCTAAGGTGGATACAGAATAATACCATGGTACAGACAGCAGAACCATGAGAGAAGTAAGATTTTTTAATGTATGACTAATATACAATGTGTTCAAGATTAATTTTTTTTGACAAAGTGTGTCTTGCTATTAAAAGTAGAGAAAGAACCTAACAAAATATTAGGGATTAAAAGTGAGGCATTAACCATGGGAAAGATTTAGTACTGCCACACTGAATAAACGCCAAAGCAGGGACTCAACAGAAAATATTTACATAATGATAGCGGTCATTTCACTTTTCTATTTCTATATAAAATAGACATGCCATATCACACAATGCACTCTCTCAACTGTAAAATGCACTCTCTCAAAAAAGATTTTTCAGAGGTAGATTTTGAAAGTATGCTATAAGATCTAGTAAGGATCGTACCTCCCAACCATTATTTTATATCAAAGTGTACAGAGAATGGGGAAAGCTTTAAGTATATAGATGAAGTAAACTTTGGCTGTGGACAGAGTCCTAGGACTGAAAATCTCACCATTGCTGCAGGGTTTTTTAATAGTACCCACCAACCTCAAAGATGAGTTTAATTGGAGACAAAAATATGTATTTTGTCTTGAAAACAAGAACTTAAGTCAGTTTTACTGGGGTAGCTTCAAAATTTGAATTTCGAGATTTAGAAGGCAAATTCTGAGATCTGAAAACTTAATAAGACTACATATATGGAAAAGAAATACATTCTAGATATGAGTAATTTGAGGTACATGGTTGATATGATACCAATGATGATTAATCTAAGATTTAACAGGCATAAAACAGTATAAAAGTACTGAAAACAGACACAAAAATTGGGAGGGAATACATTAACACAATTACTAAAAAATATGAAGGAAATACAAGCTCTAGAAAATAACCTAGGGAATATTTAAAATGTTCGAGATAAATATACAATAAATTCCAAATAAAGTTATAAACACAGTAAATGAAGATCAATAAAGATGAAGAAGAAACACAATACTAACATTCTGAGTTTCTGTTAACTAGACAAGAAAAAGGAGACTACAGTGTAAAGGTAAATTACACCAATCAGGAAAGAAGATGAATGAAATGGACGAGAGGTAGCAATCAGTTTCCATTGGTAAGACAGGCACTTTTGCTTACTAAATACAGAGAGGAAGATATAAAATCATTTATAAATTAGTCAAAACTATATGAAAAGGGATGCAAATGAAAGTACAGAGAATGTTGGTCCTGCATATAAATTTCTCCGGGACCATAAAATCTGAACTTGCCCACAAGGAAAAACAGATCACGTTCTAAAACTGACCAACTAGAAGTGGAGGAGGCTGAATATTCAAGTGATGTAAGTTTACGAGAAAGTTCTCGGCCATGTCCATGTGTAAGCCACCTTGGCATTGGAGTAAGAAATGCATGATTATGTATTTCAAATTCTATAAATTGGTTTTGACCCCAAATGGTAAACAGCAGTGTGATATGCAAAGGTGATCTTTGTGTGAACCATATTTTGTAAACACTGTATAAACAGAACTGTTGTTAGAAACAGTCAAGCTACATGTGACCCTGCTTTTTAGTCCAGAGTGGGGAGAGAGGTCGAAGCTAAAAAGGGAACGTGTAAGGATGATAGCACTTCACAACTGAAGCTACCCACAAATGAATATAAACTGCTGGATGCTCAAAATGAAGAGCAGCAATGAAGGCAAGTGAATACAACCTCATGAATTACCAGGATGTCTTCTAAAATTACATTTTAAATTTTATGCTATCATGGCCTTCGGGCTATGTTCTTATTCTTTTGTCCTGCTATAACACAGAGGTAACAATGTTTATCATTGGCAGGATTATTAGTGATAGTCATTGTGAGGATGTGACATAACCTAATACTGTATGCTTAATAAACAGAACACTTGTAGTCACCATCACCATCACAATAGGCGTTGAAGATAAATATGTAAAAAAATGGAATATAACCCCCTGGTACAGCTGATCTATGCTTTTACAAATCTTGCTGTTGAATAGAAAATAATACACTAAGGACTTGTTACCTGCCCCTAAAAGCAAAAGGCCAGATTTATTGGTCAGAATAGAGAAATCACTGCCAGTCTGGAGCCATATGTATACTGATAAGTTAGTTTCACAGCTCACCTTGCCTTCTTCCAAACCTTGCTCTGAAATATAAATAGTATGTGTCTCCGGGTAGAGGACAATAAGATGCAGTGTGTCTGTTTCCTGTGCATTTCTTACCGTCCTGCAGAACTTGAAGTAACTAAATCAAAAGACAAAAGAAACTGAAAAATTACTAGATGACACAAAGTTTATTGGAAATTCAAGATATTAAGTTTCCTATTAGGTACATAAATTGGAGATGCATGATCTAAATTAATTTTGTATCCAAGAATTTTATGTATTATTAAAATGAAACCTATCATATCTGGTATATAAATTACCATATATTAAAACCAACTAGGGAATGTGTTGCAATAAGCATAGGAAGGCAGAACAGAAATTGTGTTGCCTTGGGGAAAAAAGGAGCCTTCAAGGTGTTCAGAGGTAAAAAATTCTTGGAATATTAATGGGAAAGTTGAAAGAGAACAAAGAAAGATGATTTTTAGAATAAACTTTTTGAGCTCTGGACATGAAGACAGCAACGGCAGTTAGGAGTTCTAGAATATTTCTCAGAGGAAGTGACTAATATTCTATCATGAAAGACAGAAATTTTAACTACAGAGCTGGTGATGGCAATGTGAGTATGTAGAAAGCACATAGAAAGAGTAGATTGATAAATAAGTTTCACACAGACCTGAGGATATCACCTGATCATAAGATTTTAAAAGGAGCTATGCCAACTGAAGTTTGCCTTGAGCACAATCTAATTGACCTCGAGTGTCTATTACAGCCTCACTGGAGCTCTCTGTCTTGCTTGAGTTGATACACTTTTGTCTTCTCAGTGTAGAAGCTATACCTTCCTCAAAAAACGCATTTACAAGTCTTTCCTCCAGGATGATCCCACAAGGTTTTTTAATATGATGATGTCCTGGGTTAATTGTCATAGTCTCGGAATCAGAACAAGTTTTCTTTTTTTTTTTTTTCTTAATTTATTTATTTATTGAGGATTTCCGCCTCCTCCCCGCCACCGCCCCCCCTCCCCCCCCCCCTCCCCCGATTAAGTCCCTCTCCCTCATCAGCTTGAAGAGCCATCAGGGTTCCCTGACCTGTGGGAAGTCCAAGGACCGCCCACCTCCATCCAGGTTTAGTAAGTTGAGCATCCAAACCGCCCAGGCCCCCCCAAAGCCAGCACGTGCAGTAGGTTAAGTAGTTACAAAATGTTGACCTTCACTGAAAACACGAAATATGATATGTTGCTTGCATCCATGGAGCTGAGAACTTTGAAAGTACTTTGTATCAGCTTCCCAGCATTGCTTTTGATAACCATGGAAGGACATGAGCCTATTCTCATGGAAGATCACTGCCTTTTGAGCCCTATTACAATGTTATGGTTAAATTTGGTGGCCAAAGTGGCTGTACAACAGAAACAAGTGAGAGACATGCCAATGAACTTGCCCCAGGAAAGCTTTTCTTGAGTAGATTATTTGCAGTTGGATGATGGTCTCTAAATATGGAGGTTCATCCTACCAAATAAAAGTGGCACAGAAGTGTGGGTGTACCCCTCGCGGACCTGAGTTCCTTGCTCGTTGTCCCCCTCCTTCTGCTCCTGATTTGGACCTTGAGATTTCTGTCCAGTGCTCCAATTTGGGTCTCTGTCTCTGTCTCCTTTCATCGCCTGATGAAG
>NC_022035.1:14050911-14096800 GCF_000317375.1 Microtus ochrogaster | reverse complement strand
GGGGGAGGGAGGTGGGAGGAGGTGGCGGGGAGGGGGCAGAAATCCTTAATAAATAAATACGAAAAAAAAGTGGCACAGAAGGAAAAGCTTGGCATTTGGCTTGTTGGCATTTGCTTATCACTGGTCATTTTATCTACCCCATTGCCACCTTCACTGATCTTTCTGCTGCAGCTGCTACATCCCTTCTATTATACCAGAACTTAATGTCTTTGGGCATTCAACGAGATTAAAGATCTTTGGTTCCACATGAAGCCTTCAGAGATTCAACAAAATATTAGGGCTGTTAAGGTATCCAGTAGCTTGGACTGAGCAGGCATGAGGCTCTTATCTTTTCCAGTGTGAATACAGTCATAGTTGGATTTAACATACAGTATCATTATGATACAGTATATATCATAATGCAATAATATATACTGTATTGGTTGTGCTCCTTAAAAAAAAAAATCCTGACTCATGCACATTACAAGAATGTATTTTCATGAACAGCATGAGATTAAAAACCATACTCACAATTACATTTCCAGCTGCCTGGATTTGAAAGAGAACATCTCATCGAGGCCCGCAATTTGAGCTGACAGTAGTTTTTCTGCATTCCCTGTTATGAGGCATCCTTAGTAGTTATTTGTAAGCCACTTTAATGCTGTCACTATATTATACCTTTTATCTTCAAGGAACATTCCGTCTGTAATCATCATCTTTGGTACTTGTGAGTCCTCTTTGGTGATGGAGCCCTACCTAATTATTATGGTTATTACAGGCTCTTGTAATACCATATAGTATCACAAACACTTTTGTCTATTCTTTTATAATGTGAAATCTTGAGGGTAAAGCCTCTCTCTTATTTGTGAGTACGACCTAGTGCAGACTCAGGAAGGCAGTTTGGGGAATTTGTATACTATTGATAATGTCAACACTGTTATTTCTTTATAGTGCTTTAAATCAAGCTAATATTATACTGAACTTTCAGGCAAACTTTCCAGAAAATGTGCTCTATATCTAACAGGAAATTCTCTGTTCTCCTTCATCAAGAGTTTTATAAATATATGCAGAATAATACAACCATACAAAGAAAAGCATCTGATTTTTGTTCAAGTTGATTGTCAGTTTCCAAAGATTCTGGCAAACACGGTTTTTGAAGTTTGATATTTGGAGACTGAAACTGGAAAGCATAGACTAGCCTGTCCATCCACCTAGCCCTCCTTGCAGAATCACTCATTCCCGGGGGATTGCCAAATTATCATGAAATGTAGAACCTACAAGACGGGCAGCTTTCTCCTTCACAGTAAGGGCAGGTGCCTTTTCTTTCTAAATTTTTGCTACTTTCACCAGTTTCAATCTGTAAGTCTCCTCCAGGAACTTCCAACGAAGAAGCTCACAGAAGGATGAATTTCTCTCTACTTTCTTCTCTGACTCTAATTTCTTCTTGGATAAGAAGGGGGAAAAGCTGACTACCTTCTTGAAATGTAGTAGAAATGTGAGGTGCAGAGTGGATATGACTTCCAAAATCAGGTTGAAAATTAGTTGCCATTGTAGCAGTTCTAAAATGCGGGGCTGAGTGGGAGGTGATTAAGTCATACAGTATCCAAATTAGTAAATGAGTTTATGTTGTGTTCTTTTTATATACAGTTCTCTGCCATGTCATGATACAAGAAACCAGCATTCAATGTGACTTTTCAGCCAAATGTGACCTCTGCAGCCAAAAGAATTTTTGAAATATTTTATTCAATCTCTCTTACATCTTACAGCTACAGGAAACAGGCTAAGACATCAGAGAGACAATTAAATGCAAAAACAGAACGACTCATATGTAATTAAACAATTATGAACATAAATTTGTATGTGCTAAAATGGTGCTTCAGGAATTAATAAAACAAAAAATAACTCATAATTACTAGGTAGCAACTTGTACCATTTGAAAAGGGAACACCACACCCATTATTTACTATTTTTTAATCCCTTCCAACATACAGTATACAATAACTAATTTTTTAATCTCTCTCAGATTTCACTTTTGAGATATTTAATAAAAATGGAATATAGTCTTTATTACATGCTCTTTTAGTTTAACAAAGATGTTCATGTTTATTTTGGCATTCTTTGGAATTTCATTCCTTCTTAAGACTAAATAACACTGGAAGCCACATTGAGAGAGTCCGGTTTGATCACATGCTTGTTCAGTCCTGGTCCAGCTGGATTTGGTGAGCTCCCATTTGATCAGGTCCACTGTCTCAGTTGGTGAACCAACACCTCGTGGTCCTGACTTCTGTGCTCATCTTCTCCCTCCTTCTGCTCTTCAACTGGACCTTGGGAGCTCAGTCCATTGCTCAGATGAGGGTCTCTATCTCTATCTCCATCCGTCGCTGAATGAAGATTCTATGATGATATTCGAGATAATCATCAGTGTGATAGTGGGACCCTAGTCTATTTGGATGCACACCTTCCTAGGCCTGGATGGAGTGGGGAAGGCCTTGGACTTCCCAAAGGGTAGGATTCCTAGCCCTCTCTTCAGGAGGGAGGGGGGAAGGAGAATGAGTGGGGGAGCGGGAGGGGAATGGGAAGAGGGGAGAAAGTGTAAATTTTTAAATGAAAAAATAAAAATAAAAAAGAATCATAATATATAAAAATAATATAGAAAAAGACTAAATAACATTTCTTCATACGAACAAGCTACATTATATTAAATTTTGCTGATTTAAAAGTAATTGCATATTTCCCACTTCTTTCAATTAAGACAACCCCTGCTCTAACCATCTGGGTACACTTCTCTTTGTGAATGTTTTCATAGTGCATGGATCTATACATAGAAAAGAAGGTGTTAGTTCGTGTGGTGACTCCATGTTTAATTATCTGAAAAACTTCTCTAACCACCTGGGTACACTTCTCTTTGTGAATGTTTTCATAGTGCATGGATCTATACATAGAAAAGAAGGTGTTAGTTCGTGTGGTGACTCCATGTTTAATTATCTGAAAAACTTCTTAGGAGTTTTGGAAAGAGCAGGGCCACTGTAATCTCTCTTGGTGAGCTTATGAAAGTGTAACTTCTGTACGCCTTCACCCTCTCTTGCCTTTGCACTCCTCTGAGGCTGACATTGGGAATTCTGTGAGTGTCATCTCAGGATGGTCCTGAATTCCGTTGTTCTGATTAATTATGTGTAGTTTATCTGTGTTTATTGACTACTTGCTGATGCTCTTCAGTGAAATCCCATTTCAAATACGTGTTCATCTTCAAAGGTCATTGTTTATATTGTTGCCTTGAGTGATGGGTTTTCTTTATCAGAAAATCACGTATCTGAATTCGAAAGTATCCATAACCACCTTTCCATCTACTTTCATCTGGTGTGAACAGCTATTCATGGGAGTTATTCTTCTCCAAGTTTTCAATTATTTCTTATTTTTTTAAATGACTAATTTTAAAAATCAGACTGTGATTTTTTTTGAAATTTAACAGAAAGGAACAGGAGTACAGATTGGGAAAATGCACTAAAGAGGAAGTGGGGGTAAGAAAAGCCAGGGAGCCAGATCTCTTGGGCTGCCGACAGAACTGTCCGACAGGCTGGGGTTATTAATAGTGGCTCTGTTTTTTCTTGTGGTTGGCTGCTCTGAAGACAGAAAATCACTTTTAGTCATCAGAGTCCTGTGTGACATCCCTTTGTGAATGCAATTAGTTTATTTCAGCAGCGCTTAAGGAGACCACAACAATTCCTTTGGCCATTTTTCTGTTCTTGTTGAAGATCCTGCTGTCACTTTAGTCAGAATCAAAGAAAGACCACAAGTTTTCCAATTAGTGATTTTTCATTTTCTCCCGATAGCATCCAAAATAAATTAGACCCATGTGCCGACCTGAAGCTCACATCAAACTCATTACACTGCCGTATTTAAATAACTTCAAATATATCCCCAGGGTTTCTCCTAGGTTAAATTAACAATCCACTTCCTATCATATAGTCTTTTACGGGGCAACAAAGATTGCCTTCTAATACTCCACTTCAAGGACTGTTTCTAAAAGGTGGTGTCTATTAAAATGTACTAAAAGACTATCCCTCAAAGCTTAATTCATCACCTATAGTCAGAACTTCTAATTCCCAGAACTTCTAATTCCACAGGCAAGGCAGAGAATTCTACATTTCAATGAACCATGAAGAAGATTCTGAAACAAGAAAGAGATCCACAGAGACCCACATCCTTTCATGTGAGAGACATGCCGTAGGAGATGAGATTCCTCTTTATAGAATTAGGGGTCTCTGCTATTTCTCAGTTTTTCTATCAGATTCACTCATTTTCCTATTTAAAAAATAATAAAAAGCAACCCATCAGAATGTTATAAAATACTTTTATATCCTCTTCACCTTACCTATTTGCCTATAGTTTCTATGTCTGGTTTTTATTTTAAAATATTTCCTCACAAAATAAATTTTAGATCATATTCTTTCCCCTTCCCCAGCTTCTTTTAGATTTCCCCCACTTCCCTATTAATCAAACTTCAAGTTTTTCTCTTCCAATAAATAAATATAATCATGAAAGTTAAAACAAGCAAAAATACAGTAAAAACTAAAATAAAACAAAACGGTTTTCCATATCCTATCATTTTTGATGCATTTTATCTCATTGATTATTTGGAAATGAATTTATTTTCCAATGTCTATCAACTTCATGTCATCTACAGTCGTTCCTTCTTTTTATGACCTAACCACTTGCCTCTGACACTCACTTGGATCTGCATACACATCTGTTATGCTTTTCCAGGTTGTTTGGGAAACAACAGCTTATGTGAGTTTGGGGCTTTGTGGCTCTCAGTATTGACTGTGACTACTCTTGCTTTTTGCTAGCTCCTTGCTTCAGAGTGATTAATTGCTAAGTCACAGTATCAGAACAAAGTGCTGAATCCCTTGGGAGTTTTTCAGGTTTCTTGTAATTTGGGTGTTGTAAAAAGGAACAGTGGGCTGCGTTCCCGCCCGGATCCCAACTAGTTTACCTGAAATAATTACGCGGAAATCTGTATTAATTAAATTACTGCCTGGCCCATTAGCTCTAGCCTCTTATTGGCTAACGTGATTAACCCACTTCTAATAATCTGTATATCGCCACATGACTGTGGCTTACCGGGAAAGATACAGCATGTCTGACCTGGCAGCTGGCTCCATGGTGGCTCTCTGTCTCTGCAACCTTTCTCACAGCATTCTGTTTTGTCTACTCTGCCTATCTAAGCTGCTGTCCTATCAAAAGACCCAGGCAGTTTCTTTATTTGACCAATGAAAGTAGCACATAGACAGAAGACCCTCCTACTCCATTTGGGGCCACTTTTTTTATTTACATATTTTTCTTAAATGTAAATGTTAGTATGATAAGTTCAAAAGTCCTGGAGTTGATGATTTATTTCCTTAAAAACATTTTCTACCTTATCTTTCTCATTTCTCTCCTACATTCTTTTCTTTCTTCTCTCTCTCTTCTCTTATTACAATGAAAACCTAAATAGCCCTTAGAACTGATAGCAATATATGACTAAGTTAAAGCATGGAAAGGGGATTTTAGTCCTATTGTCAGGTGGAACTGAGTTTTGCAAAGAACTCAAGTGAGCTAGATTCTTAACCAGAATAGCTTGATATCAGCCTATGAAACACTAAGAAAAGCCCAGTTATATTTGGCCACATATACAATGTTTAGGTGTCAAAGATGTTATAGTTTTGATTTCAGTTTAGCTAATACTAAATGAAAATATTTCATTACTCCTGTGTGGCCTCCCCTGAAAGTTACCAGTATTGAAAAATCTAAATGATGGGGGAATCTGGATTATGTATCAGATTCTCAAATCAGCTCCTCAGAAGACTGATCACAGGCCTATAAATGGTGACAATTGTTTTGAAGAAGATACTGATGATGAGCACAGGATCCCCCCTCCCAGACTTGTCTGCCTCAGTGAATGTCTGGAATATCTGTCCTTGCTTGGGCAATTTTCTTCTGCACTCAATCATGCTTTAGTAAATTGTGTCTCCTTGTTGAATTGATGCCTAAAGAAATACTCATGTCCATACACCTCATTCTGTTTCAACATAGAAAGTGTGAATACCAATTTTACACATAGTGATTCAAGGTTTCTCTGATATTAATAAGGGAATCTTTGGGCCCTATAAAATCTTCTTCAGGATGCTAAAGTCCTGGACACTTACAGGCCACCAAAGCTCCCTTAGACCAGTGGCTTTTGCCTCTCTCCCTGACAGTTGTTCCATCAAGTCTTTTTAAAAATTGGATATAGAAAACTAGTCAACCCATGTAAGCATACATGTGCGCTTTATTATAAGATTTTAAATTTCTAATAAAAAGTCATAACAGGAGCACATATATAGCCTCAGGAGAAGTTTTCGCTCAGGATCCCCACGACAAAGTTTTCAGCACAAAGATTTATTTGCCCACAGGGACAAAGATAAGGAACAAAGGTGGGGGACAGAGGGAAAGGGAGAATGGGAAGGAGACCAGGAAAAGGGGGGCAGATAATTTGTTCCAGAAGGGCAAAGGACTGACAGAAAGGAGACAGACCTGGCACACAGAAAAATGTCAGTTTTTATAAGGTAAAAGAGGAAACCCCATGTTAGGATGAGGCACTTAGTTTTTATTAGGCATGTTAATTAGGTGGGTGAAAGAGGCTTTTGATTGCTAGACTACAGTACTTTGAGAGTGGGACCTAGGTAGTCAGCCTCAGGAGGAGGAAGTGGACAAAGAAGGGAAGAGACCCTAGTGATTAGCATCAAGGATGCTTTCTAACAGTGTTTAGCAGGGCAGTGGTAACTGGGGGAAGGAGAAAGGCCTGCCAGCGCATCACATTCAAGTCGGTCAGCATCCCATCTCATGGTTTTGTGCTTTTGAGCCCCACATAAACACCTTTTAAAGTATGTTTACTTTTAAGAGAATTTAAAGTAAATTCCCTACATTTCTGTTACAATATACATTTATTTTATCCTGAAATCTATTCAAAATGAAAACAAGTAAGATCATCTTAAGGAATGAGAATAGATGTGTTGATACAAGCAGAACTGAGAACCAGGAAACATCCTTGTTCCCAGACTCTCCTTCATTCTGACTTAGGTTTTCTATAACTAGCTGCTTAGCACTAGGGAAGCAATGAGTTCTGGCACATTAAAAGGCTATGCCTGTCCTCAATATAATGATTCAAACAGTTGATGTTTTGCAACATTTGCTTTTGCTTTGAGTTTTGTCCCAAGTTCTCTTCTGTACAATACTCCTGGGAACCAACTGGATCCTCTCTAAGAACCACGTGTGCTCTAACCTTTGGGAGATCTCTCCAGATTCCCACTGAACAGTTACTGACCTGAAAGCCTCAGTTGGGCTGAGAAACTCCAGATAACAGGACACTATGATAAGAGGAAGCATACCAACCTCAACTGGCAATTGCCACTTCAAGATGGCAGGGGTACTAAGCAGCCAATGGATGGAATCCTCTATCACTAAAGTTTCCTTTAAAACCCTGTAAAACCCCCAAGCCCTCTGTGCCATGTGCTACAGTGCTACAGTCTCCTCTGCCATGGAAAGACTGCATCCCTTCAGCTGTTCTGATTAAAAAACAATTCTGCATCTGAAGACATATGTCTTCTCCTTCATTTATTTTCATGTCACCTAAATTAGTACCCATATAATGCCTATTATGGAATTTTACAATGAAATGTGTTTCAGTAGATTCTTGCTGCTCATCTTCCTACTCTGCCACCACTGATTTCCTACCTAAGAACCCTTCCGTTCATTTCTTCTCTCTTATTACAAGTATGCTTTTTCCCAGTCCCTCATTCTTTTTTATCACACATTTTTACCTTTTCTTTTTCTCCTTTCTAGCTTGTTTCATCTTACATATTTCAAAGTCTATTTTGCAGAGTTGGAACTGGAGGAAGCAGACATATAATCTGCTGCCTGGATGGGCTTGATCAGGTAACCCATGTACGAGGCTCACAGGAACAATGGTACAGCATTCCAGACTGATCTATCATATGAGAAGACAGAGTACTATGCCAAAGTGCAGAAGACATTTATTTTATGAATATAACAGCTTGAGCTGAGCTTCATACAACAATATTTATCTGAGGGAAGACAAAACCTTTAAAAAATTTCCAAGAGGTCTCATATGATATGTGGATTGATATAATTATATTTATTTGCACCAATGATATGAAGAAATCCTACCAGACAAGTGGGTGAAATGAAGGAGGTCTGTCAGTTTATGGCAGGACCTCAGCATACAGCTTAGAAAAGGACATGGGATGGGGCTGGATTTTAGCATTTGGATAAAAATAAGAGACCCTGCATTCATAAGGTGAGATGAATGGGATTAGACAGATATTTCAATAGAATATTTTTATTAATTCTTTGTCAAATTCATACAATGTATTTTAGTCATCTTTGCCCCCAAATTTTCCTCATAAACTCACAAAAATCCACCCTTTCCTTACTACTCCTATATCTGCTTTGCTCACTTTAACTTCACTTAAGTTCCGTGTCTTAAATATGTACATTGTCTACTTTATTTCTAGTTACCATTATGTCTTTAGAAAGACTGGTTTAGATTAAGAATTGTCTAGGGCTATATTGGAAATAATCAGAAGGAAAAATTCACCAACATGATTGCCTAAACTTGAGTTGAAAGACAACAGTAGATATGACAAAGTGGTATGTGGTATGTGTTGGGATGGGGTGGGGTATTCTGACCATCCACAAAGAGCTACAGGCAACTAAAGAACGCTGAGAGTGTGTGGAAGATCACACACAACTGGTTATCCAATAACAAATGACTAGCCCCAAAAAAACCAACAGACAAATAATATAGACTGAGCAGAGTGAACGTGTATATATATAATATATGTGTGTGTGTGTGTGTTTCTGTGTGTGTCTATGTGTGTGTGTGTATATATATAACACAATATAACAACAATTATTGAAAAAAGAAACAATAAATTGAACAGAGCAAGAAGAGGTAAAAAGAGAAGTATAAGAGGCATAAAGTAAATGGGAGGAGTAAAATTATGTAATTATGTTCTCAAAAACTAAAAGAAATATATACTTTTTGAAAGTCAAACTTTTAGAATATCCGAATAATGTGTTATCAGTAAGCTGTGAGCTTTATTTGGTTTACTTTTAATATGAGACTATGTGCACACAGTATATACTATGTCTATACCTACATATGTACTTGTGTCTTGCTTTTTATTTAAACCTTGATTTCATGTCAAGAAAGAAAAATCCTAAGATAAAATGGTGGCCACATTAAATAAACCTTTTTTTCTTATTCCTTTTTGCTTTTAATATGTACTGTTTCCAGAGGTAATGATTGCCTAATTTGTTCTAGTATGATAAAAACTTGGGAGTCAGAAATTAAGATAAAGATAAAAAATTAAAGAAAAGAGGAGCAATTGGCTGACAATCTCTCCACATTTTTCTGAACTACCATTGCTGAAAAATTCTCAGAACTCATCCTCTTCACTTCCTGTTTTCTCTCAACCCCTTCCAAAGTACTCTAAGAAATTTATAGTTCATACCGGTCAGCCAGTCACTGACCTTTGATTCAAGCTTGCTTTGTTAGCCCAGTACACTGGCTCTACAGACAATTCTCTTGCAACACATCTCCAATTTTGTCTAAATAAAAAGGAAAGATTTTAACTCTAACAATGCAAAACTATAGAAAGCAAGGACAATTATCAAGGAAGAAATACAATCACAATGTCCAACTCATTAGTATTTGACAAATTCAGAGAAAATATTCATTTTCTATCTTATCTTGGTGAGTTCAAAGTTTTGACCTAATTTACATTCTATTGTAACTAAAGAGAACTCTATCTGTCTGTCTTCAACCCATCAAAGACCTAAGAAGGATATAATATTCCCTGAGTAAACAGGAAGTACAGAGAAAGCAAGTTCCAAAACCATAAGAAATAACCGAAACACTTTGCTCCCTAGACAGTCACCCAATATACCTTTGTAATATTTGGAGCATCCAATCTTTTGCTTACAGCCCTAAATTGCCGGACAGACTTTTCTATGAATTGGGACTGTTAAAGGACTCTCTCCCCTTGTTTTGACTAAATTTCAGCAGTGTTATTTCTTTGTGTTCTGCTTGTCTAGTGTGTACCATACAGTATCACCAGTCAGGGCAAGGGCATTTTCTCGTCCAAATGCCTAGCTTTGCCAAAATGAAAGCAAATTCTATAAGGAGATCCTTTGATGCTCATCATCCTTTTATGAAGTAGATTGTTGCTGCCAAAAGCAGATGTGACTCACTGTAATGAAAAACCTTATTTTAATAAAATGTTTTAATTTTCAAAGTCTGAAGGTTGTTGAAGTCTTTGAAGACAACCTATCTATCTAAACTATATCAATGTATGGCCTTGCAAATATATCTAAAATGACTTTAAGTTTTATTGTATAGATGACTATTAACCTGTATCTCTTTATTTCCCTAAATAGCTTTCAAGGACTAGACCTTTACATTTTAAATCAGCTAAATAGGTATAATATCATAAACAAGAGACATAAACATAGAACACAGTATAACAAAAGTAACCTTAAAGTTGTGTCAATATAAAAAAACTTAAACAGTAGGAATATATATATATATATATATAGTATAATAAAAAATAACCTTAAATATAAATATACCAAAATTCATACCAAAGTAAAACCTTTGAGACAAGTAGTGTTTTTTTTTAATTTAAGAGTAGATACAATAATTTACCCTTTTTTCTATTGTTTCTCTATTTTCTTTTTTCTTTTCAGAAAAAGTATCTGAATCTAATTTTCTTTGCTTAGTTTCCCCTCTGACCATGATTTTAACATGAGGGTCTGCTCGTTGGGGTTTCTGTCCCGCCCAGTTCCCACAGCTGTTAATCCCCAAAGAAATTTACACAGAGAGTCAATATTAATGATAAACTTATTGGCCCATTCCCTCAGGCTTCGTATTAGCTCTTATAACCTATATTAACCCATTATTCTTATCCATGAAAAAGGAAAAGGAGAATTCTGGAAAAAGGTAAGAGTCAGTCTGCAGTCATTTTTCAGAGACAGAGGAAGCCAGACACAGCACAAGCAAAAAGTAACTGCCTCGCTGAAAAAGGTACCAAGCCACATGGCTAACACAGACAAGTATTACCAGTTAATATAAATTATAAGAGTTAATAAGAAGCCTGAGCTAATAGGCCAATCCATTTATTATTAATGTAAACTTTTTATATTTCTTTGAGACTGGAAGACTGTGGGACTTGGTGGGACAGAAAACCCTCAGTCAATACTTACCTACCAGATCTTGTACATTATCTTGCACATTCAAAAGTCAAGGATAACAAAAATTGTGCTATTATTGAGCTAGAAGAAAAGCAATATGTAGATGATTAAAAGGAGGAAAAATTATAGTTCATTTAACTAGGACTCCAGATGTGACATGAAGTACCTCTAAAGGCCATTTGTTTAATAAATGTCTTTTCAGCCTCTCACTAGAGCATGCCTGTTGCTAATTTTTTTTTGAGACAGGGTTTCTCTGTGGTTTTGGAGCCTGTCCTGGAACTAGCTCTTGTAGACCAGGCTGGTCTCGAACTCACAGAGATCCGCCTGTTTGTTGCTAATTTTGACACAACATTGTTGTTTGGCAGCTACATAAATCTTCGCCATGCTATCTCATGGCATTAAATAGAGACATACTCCTGTTAAGTCTTTACAGTGTGTAAAAAGCCAATGAGTTTCATTTTCTACTATCCTACCCTTTACATGGGAGTTAAAGAAGCATGATGTTTGGTGTCTGGTTTTATCTACCAACAGAATATCAAAGCAAAAGGGCATGGAGTAAGACGGGTAGAATAAATAGAGTCAGCCATAAAATCAAACAAAAAAAAAATCCTTATTAACATGGATGGTCTAGATTCCATAGTCTCACTGGCTCTTTTGAGAACATATCTTTATACTGTTTTAGCAACAGGTTATTTTGGTATAAAGAAAGAGTCACTCTAATACTGATTTGTCTTCCTGTATAGATTACCTGTAAGGTGAAAATACAAGTATACATATATAACTTCCTTAATGTCATTTTGTCATATGTACTTTTTATCATTTAATCTCAGTCTTCATACATATAAGTTGTTTAGCGAGTCACTGCTGTGTAGAAGTCAGATCTCAGATCCTGGTCCTGACTGATAACAGAAGTTATATCAAAATGTTTTTTTATCTAGGCTCTCTGGGTCTATGGATTGGAGCATAGGTATCCTTTATTTTGTTGCTAATTTCCACTTATAAGTGAGTGCAAACCATATTTGTCTTTCTGGGTCTCTCCTAGGAAGGGGAAGCAGAAGGGATTTTGTGAGTGGACTGTGGGTTGGTGGGAATGGGAACGTGAGCAATAAAGCTATGGGAGCATGGAGGGGGAAGAGTACTGAAAGAGACTACTGGAAAGAGGGGAACATTTCAGGATCAGGCAAAAGTGTGGCACAAGGGAATCTCCCAGGGATCTACAAGGATGATCTCAGTTAAGAGTCCTAGGAATAGGGAATACTTAGCTTGATTTGACCATTACTTTTGACTAGGAAAGACTTCACATATAGGGAGTAGGAAACCAACCCAGCCACATATCCTTTGACTACATATAGTCTGCCCTGCTGATGAAATGTGCAGGGCTTATGGTAGCCTAGATTGAAGGAGTGGCCAACCCATGCTAGAAGAGTGAGTTCATCCCCTGACATTACCTAGAGCATCAGAACCCACAGGCTGGGTGACATAGTGACCAAGGAGAAAGCCACACATGGCTGGAGGAAAAAAAAAGGTCAGTGCAATGATGCCTATTGATATTCTGCTATATTCATAGTTTGGTGCCTAGGCCAATTGTCACTAAAGAGGCTTCCAACAGCAATTTATGGAACCATTCAGAAGCCATTAAGAATAAGACTCTATGTGTAATTCTTCTGGGAGCTGGGTGGCAGGCCCCCCAAAAGAGTCCAAAAACTTAACATCAGATAGTACACTACTCATACTGGGTCATCTTGTCCAGCCTCAATACATGGGGAGGTGCTTAGTCTTACTGCAACTTGATATGCCGTGTTTTATTTGATATTCATGGGAGACTTGCCCTTTCCTAAAGAGAAATGGAGAAGTAGGAGTGGTTTGAGGGGTGGGAACAGAGGTAGGGTAGGGAGTGGAAATGGAAGGAGAGGGGAGAAGGGAAATTGCAGCTAGAATGTAAAAAAAAGAAAAGATAATAAATTTATTTATTTATTTTATGGGTGGTGGTGATACAAGCCTTTAATTCTAGCACTTAAGAGGAAGAGACAGGCAGATCTCTGTGAGTTTGAGGCCAGCCTGGTCTACAAAGTGAGTTCTATCATGATCAAGACTTTGATTCAGAGAAACTCTGTCTCAAAACACCAAAATAAATAAATAAGTAAATATGCCCCCCCCCACAAAAAATGTTTTGAGTGGAGTGCCCAGAAGTCACATAGAAGTGTAGACTCCTTCATTGTATCATTTCATTATGCATCAGCTCTTTGTTTTATAATGATTGTTACTCCAAAATTAGCATCAGGAATTTTTAAGAGAATATTGATGGACACCTACCTAATAAATTCTATGCAAACATTCATAAAAAGATGACTCCAGACTTCTAGAAAAGACAACATGTTCTACAATCAAATTCCAGGGACCTCTGCCCATGATATTTGATATATTGTTGAAGAGACCTTACTATATATTTCAAGCTTTGTTCCACTTATGCTTCCTGATGAAGGTGGGTCATCTGTCTATCTGTTGCTTTCATTGGTTAATTAATAAAGAAACTGCTTGGCCCTGATAGGACAGAAAATTAGGTAGATCTGTTGCTTTCATTGGTTAATTAATAAAGAAACTGCTTGGCCCTCTGATAGGGTAGAATTTAGACAGGCAGAGTAAACAGAACAGAATGCTGAGAGAAAAAAAAACCGAGTCAGGAGTTGCCATGATTCTCCCACTCCAGACAGACGCAGGTTAAGATCTTTCCTGGTAAGCCACCTTGTGGTGTTACACAGATTATTAGAAATGGGTTAGATTAATATGTAAGAGCTAGTCAATAAGAGGCTGGAGCTAATGGGCCAGGCAGTGTTTAAAAGAATACAGTTTCCGTGTAATTATTTCAGGTATAAAGCTAGCCAGGTGGCGGGAAGCAGCCCCACTGCTCCCACTTACAACAGCTTCCAAATGTCTCTCCTGCTCTCTTTACCCTTCTAATTCCACACCTCTTTGTTCTGATATTTTATTGACATCTGAGGACAGTGAACTGTGAACTGTATGGTTATGATTTTTTTTTTTTTTGGTTTTTCGAGAAAGGGTTTCTCTGTAGCTTTTGAGCCTGTCCTGGAACTCCCTTTGTAGACCAGGCTGGCCTCGAACTCACAGAGATCTGCCTGCCTCTGCCTTCTGAGTGCTGGGATTACAGGCGTGCGCCACCACCGCCTGGCTATGGTTATGATTTTTGAGAGTTTCTTACCTAGCACAACTGGTGAAACCATTTGGTCTCATACCCAAGTAAAATAATGGCGACCAGAAAATACACATTACAGTGAAAGTTATACATTCACCCAGGAGTTCACAGCTAAGCTGATGACTGCAAAATAGCCAAATTTGCTTATGTTTAACTGTGGGGATTATTGCTATGGGATAATGCTCTTGTACATTGTAAAAATTTGCATTTGTATAAGTTTAATAAAATGCTAATTGGCCAGTAGCCACATAGGAAGTATAAGTAGTAAGACCACCTTAAGAGAATTCTGAGAAGAAGAAAGGCAGAGAGATGCAATCACCAGCCAGACACAGAGGAATCAAGATGAGAATGCCCTATTGAGAAAAAGTACCAAGCCGCATGGCTAAACATAGATAAGAATTGGGTTAATTTAAATTGTAAGAACTAGTTAATAATAATCCTGAGTTATTGGCCAAGCAGTTGACAATTAATATAAGCCTCTTTGTGCTTCTTTGAGACTAAATGGCTGCAGGAGCTGGTGCTACAAAAACGTCCACCTACAAATTAGTACTCCTCAAATTGCTCCAAAATAACACTCAATTTGAACTGAGAGAAGTTTCCAAAAGGCATATCTTCACCCTTCAGTACCATCAAGGATGAAAAGTAAACATAAAAGGAGGATGTTTGATATGATGAGCAGTGCCTGAGTGACCTAGTTTAATTTCTAGTTTACCACAATCATAGTGATACTTGAGAACAGAATATTCTACGCTAAATTCCCTCTTTATATGAGCTAGATGGAACTGGTTAAAAGAAGAAGGCTCCAAAGTGACCACCGAAGTCCCTACCTTCATTACAGTCCCATCTTCATGTTCCACATCATATTTTCCATTGCAAGAACAGTTGGTAGTTGCCATGCTAATATCTGCTGTAAAAGAATGTAAGAGAAGAGTCCTGTCACATAAATTTCTAAAATCTCTTTCCATACCCAGGGAATATATTAATATTTCTATCTTATACTTTTATTCAGTCACTCATTTCTTTTACTCTCTTTCTTTAGCTTCCTAATCACTGGGGGGTTGAGAAAATGGTTCACGAGTTTATCTCTGAACTCTATTCTTGACTGTGAGTAAGGATCTTCACTTTTCGGGTGAATCCTGTTATTCATTCTACACTTTAATAAGAAAAAAGACTACTAGCTTGTGAACAAAACATGGAAAAAAAACTACTTAACAAATTAATTAATTAGATAACTGTAAAAATGCAGAGGTAATATTAAAAATTAAGAAAATGTTTAGAATATATAAGTGAATACTTTTAAATAGTTCACAAATATCAAATTTAATCTACATATATTCATAAAGTTCACAGTACTTAAGATGCATCTTTTCATCTCTCTTGATACAGTTGTACACTACTAACCAATGAGGGAGAGAAATGAAGTTACATGAAAATAAAACAGAAAATCTCAGGTAAATTGTTTCCAAACAAGGATGCAAATTACATGTGGTGATAACCTAAAGATATCAAATTGTCCCTAAATATATCAAGAATTGAATCAGAATTAACTTGCAATAGATAGAGCATGCTATTGCTTGATCAATAGCTTATGAATATTCCCATCTAGCTCTTACATCTTAAATGAACCCATTTCTATTAATTTGTGTATCACCATGTGGTTATGACCTATCTCCTGCAGTGGCTACATGGCTTCTGGATTCTCTCTGATACCACCTACTTTCTCCTCTATTTCTGCGTGGAATTCTGACCTTATTCTATTCTTCCCTGTAATAGACCCAAAATAGCTTCCTTATTAATCACAATAAAACATATTCACATCATATGGAGGAGAATCCCAAATCAATAAATTTTCTTTTAAAGTTATTGATATCACAAATATCAATTATACTACAGAAAAACTGAATGCAAATGATAGAGTTCAGTTACATTTCAACTCTAGTAACTAAAAGCTGAGCTTGAAATATGATAGGATTTATCTAAAACTTTAGGTTGAAAAGAATTCTAATTATCAGGATATTAACTGTCCTAAGTGAAAACTTAGCTGAAGATCTGAACCAAAATAACTCAAGTTTTTTCAAAGTAATTGGTCATTTGGAGCCAAGTGAGTTTTGGGGATTGACACTGAAAAATTAAAAGGCTTTTGTTTAGTCACTAGTGTTTAAGGGACAAATGGCAAAAACAAAGTCACTCTTATTCAGTGAAAAGAAATAAGTATCTCTGCCAGATTTTACAAACTACTGTCCCTACAAAATATGGGATGTTTTATTACCTGTTTCATTTTTCTTTATTGAATATATTATAGTCACATAACATGATACCTCAGCATATAATAAGACAATGTTTAATTCAGATTACTAATATTGCCATAATAGCATACAGACTATATGCTATTGCATGTATGTTTTTGGTATGAGTATATAAAGTCTACCAATATATGTTGAATTCTCACAGTGTATGATATTCCTAAAGAATTCTTCAGCCCTTATAACTTCACTTTTGTCTCCTTTTATTTTTAGTTTTTTGCTCCACTACACCCCCCAAATCATGTTGCACCTTTCCTTTCATGCCAGCTTTAATTTGTTTAACTCATCTAAATTTAACCATGTTGATATAAATGGTACATCTCTAGATGGTTAAATGCCATTGCCACCTTGACAGGATGGAGAATTAAGAGACACAGCTCTGAACATATCTGTGATGGCATTTTCAGAGAAGATTCTGTGGGAAAAATAAAGTAGATTTTGTTTCTCACAGTAGAGCCATCTTTATTTTCTTAAGCCCAAACTTAAAGATAACAATTTGTACACCAATTTCTGCTTCTAAATTTGTTTGTGGATAGTAGGACCTCCAAGCTGTGGTAACACTAAGCGCTGAGTCCTGGATAGAATGAAAGGAGAGAGAAAAAAAAGAAAATTTCTAAATAAACCCTTGTATTAATATCTTCCTGTTCTAGACAGAGATGCAATTTAACCTCAGGCTTCTACCACCATGCTTCACTGTATGACGGACTATATGTTCTCGAATCCTGAGCCCAAATAAATACTTTTACCTTTAAGTTGGTGTCATAGCTTGATCACAGTAAATAGAAAAGTAACTAATATTTTGAATGATATCATTCTAAGATACTGTGTACATATATTTTAAATATGAATATATATTAAGAATTTGTTTATTTTTTCAAGTATTATAAAACAGTCTGTTACCATGCCTTGGTTCAAAACTCTAAGAGTATCTATCATGAAGAAAACAAGAGATAAGAACTGCTGAGTAGAGCAGAAAAGAAAAAATTGAATCCTTCTGGTAGTAGTTAAATCCATGCAGCCATTAAGAAAACCTTACAGAGATGTCTCAAACAGTCAAAAATGTACTCATCAATTTTTTCAATAAGTTGTCTTCTATATCTACGAAAGACCATGGAATCATCTTTTTGCCAAAGGTAGACTTGTGTTCCTTGTGGCATTTTTTGCTGTGGTTTGAAGACAGCAAATTATAGTTAGCCAAAGATGGAAGATAAAGGTATTAAAGGTTTTCTATTTCAATTCAATAAGAACAATATTGCATTTCTATCATTTTTTTCTGTTCAAGTAAGAGAAAAATGCAAACCTCACAACAGGTGACATTTTTGAATTATATCAACCTGAATAGTATTAAAACTATACAAGACTTATTGGTTTTTGTGATTTATTTTTTTATTGAACTATGTTTTTCTTAGTTCCTATCCCTTTCTCCCTTCTCCCCTTCCACCCTCTCTCATGATCCCCATGTTCCCAATTTACTCAGGAGATCTCATCTTTTTATGTTTCCCATCTAATTTAGACCCATGTATGTCTCTTTTATGGTCCTCTTTATTGCCTAGATTCTCTGGGATTATAAATTGTAGGCTGGTTATTCAATACTTCATTTTCAAAAGCCACTTACTGAAGCATGTTTAATAAAAGCTCAGGGTCATAAATTGGGGTTCAACCTGAAGATCCAAAAGGCAAAACAGCCATCCACTGGCTTTTACCTCGGCCTCAGTCTGAAATGGCGATCCTGCCTCCAGGAATCTCAGAATGAGATGGTGTGTCTGAGAGCTGTTTCCTCCAATTTTATAATCCTTTCTAGGGCTAGGATTAAAGGTGTGCATCATCATCATCAATAAAGGCATGTACTGCCCAGTTTCTATGGTAACTAGTGTGGTTACTGGGATTAAAGTTGTGTGTCATTATGCCTACTAAATTAAAGTTGTGTGTCACTGTTGCTTCTGGGATTAAAGGTGAATGTTACTATACTCTAGTCTGTAAGGCTGACCAGAGAAATAGTTTTAGTTTTTTTAGATCTTCAGGTAATCTTTATCCATTAAAGTACAGTTGAAATGCCACAACAATTTATGAGTGAGTGGATATTATATTTGTCTTTCTGGTTCTGTGTTACCTCACTCAGTGTGATGTTTTCTAGATCCATCCATTTGCCTGCAAATTTCAAAATGTCATGATTTTTTTTTCCATTGTGTAGTACTCCAGTGTGTAAATGTGCCACACCTTCTTTATCCATTCTTCAGTCAAGGGGCATTTAGGTTGTTTCCAGGATCTGACTATAACAAATAATGCTGCTATGAGCATAGCTGACAACATGTCCTTATGGTATGATTGAGCATCCTTTGGGTATATATCCAAAAGTGGTATTGCTGGATCTTGAGGTAGGTTGTTTTCCAATTTTCTGAGAAATCACCATACTGACTTCCAAAGAGGCTGTACCAATTTACACTCCCATCAACAATGCAAGAGTGTTCCCTTTATCACACATTCTCTCTCACATCAACTATCACCAGTGATTTGATCTTGGCCATTCTGACAGGTTTGTGATAAAATCTCAGAATTCTTTTTATTTACATTTCTGTGATGACTACAGATATTGAGCATTTCTTTAAGTGTTTTTCAATTTTCTGCTCCCTCCTAATAGTCCCCGTTCTGGGGTCTTAGTGATAATAAACTGCTCATCAGTTATGAGATATTCTTGAGGATTATTTTTTGTTAAATACAGCCTTTGCTTTTATTTTCTTTTTAATTTTTTTGACTTTGCATCATGCATCATCTTTCTGTCATTTATTCAACTCATCTCCCTGACCCCTTGCCTCTGCCCTTGTGATTTCACAAAAAAAAAACCCCACAAATTTTACAAGTGTAGCCTAAAAACAAACAGAAAATAAGTAAGAATATTTTGGCTTGAAAGTTGTAGTGTAGCCCAGTGAGTAACACAATATACCCCTCAGTCCTTAAATTTTTAGTTGTTCACGTTCTTTGCAGTGGATCATTGGTCCTGCTCGAGATGTTTGGCTTCTGCTACTCTATCAATATCCATCACTGGGACTCCTCCTCCAAATCCAGATTTCTAATAGGCTGCTTATTTTGATACTATTAAAAATACTTCCCAAAGCAATTCCATAGCTACTTCAAGTCAATATCTGTACCTCAGCATATAAGCCTCCGTTTTCTATATTTTTCCAAATGCAAAACAACACCATTAATAACACACTTGCACACAAGAACCAACTGGATAGAAAATAAATTAGGAATAATTTCAAATGTGAAGGAAAAAAAAACCTAATATTTCAGTAGAAGCTTTTATTATCCACTAATAAAGAATTCTGATGAATTTTGCAACATTTAAAAATAATACTGATTATGATTACAAATATTGCATATTTTATATATGAATATATGTAGGTACATCTATGGATTGTATGATAGGTGTTCGAGTGTGTGCACAAATGCATGTTTGTGTGTATTGTGTTGTGTGCATATGGGGGTTTATGTCAGTGTGTATGTGTATATATCCCTCTGTCCTTATTTGTTCAGTTTTCATAAAATTTCAATTTAAAATATTTTTCATGAAATATTCCAAAGTCTCTTATAATTAGCAGGTAGTAAATGCCAAACCCACTCTAACAATTACAACTTTCTAATGTTTATTCTGCCGGAACACTAAAGTACCTGTGAAAGGAATGTTTCCCTCATGCTGTGACCCATTCTAATATAGTTTAATCTGTGAGATATTTCTAAAATTAAAAAAAAAATTGTTTTGGAATGCATTGCCCTGTTGGAGTCTGTCAAAGCCAGGCAGTAGCAAATATGTCAGAACTATTTATAGTACTGTTGGGTCTGGTGATCTTGCTCCAGCCTCCTCTCATGAGGACATCTATGCTGTGTTCATACCTGGTGCTTTGTTGTTTTCCCTTATGCCTTTTCCTGTAACGTATCATAGACACAACATTGACATATTACCATCTGTTCAATGTGCTGTTTTCTAAACAAATACTGGAATCTCCCTTAAGAGCATCTTGCTACCAAAATCTATTAAAATAGTCTGCTTGTATGTCTGACTTCTGAAAAGTGATTAATTTTTTAATTAATGATTAATTTTTGAATTCCTAGTAGTTAGCAGTTTATCAGAAGAAAGGAGAGAGAAACAGAGAAGAGGGGAGGGGGAAATTGCAAACAAAAGATTTTTACCTAAATGTTCAGTAGATTCCTCACTCTCAAAATCGAAGTAGTTAATTAGTTTTTGTTCACTTTTTAAAACTTATTTACATTGTGTTATTTTAACCAAGCATAGTTGACATTTTACATTTCTATTACTTTCAACCATCTTTATCTCCCAGTCTTTAGCCTGCCTTCTCATGGGTCTACCTGCAGGCCCTGCAACATTTAAGCTCTCTAAGTCTTCTGGAACTTCAAGACATTTTATTCATTTTCTTTAACTTTTGCACCTAGATTTTCATGTGTTAGGACTTATTATATCCACGTTTTATTTTTCTTGAAACTGTATTTTAAAGTTATATATAGGGCATGTTCTAATCATTTTACATTTCTTATCTGCCGTTCCTTAAAGAATTTCATATAAATGTAGGTCACTAGAAAATGATCATTAGAAATGAAAAAAAGTAAAGGAATACTTCCTGTGGAACCAGGGAGTAGATGTGTCATCCTTTAGACATTGAGTTAATTTATATATTTGTTCAAGAAAATAATTAAAATGAAAGTGAGTTCTACGTATAATACAAACTGTGAGATTATATACTCTTTTTCAAATTTAAATATCTGGTGTCTGTAAGCGTGATTTGAATCTTAGGAAGGATGTCAAGAAACGCAGTTGGGAATAGCTGAGTTTCCCTTTGAAATGTCGGCTTCTTGTTAACATAACATATAAAAAATGAAGGAAGTAAGGAAGAGAAAACATAATTCTGTCTTTGAACTTAATTTCAGAGAGTGCATTGCTGTCACTTTGAGCAAAATTGTGTTTTCATTAAAGGAAAAGAATAAAGAAGTCAATTAAGTTAACTCATGCAAACAGGCAGAATCAAGGGGCTTCTGTCTCTGCTGCAATGCTCAACTTCAAAAAATAATTATACAATTTTATCACTATATATAAAAATACATTCAATACATTTACACCCAATTTACAAACACACTGTGGGTAAATAAAAAGCCTTTACTCAAATTGAAAAACAGAGTATTGGTAACCTGCTATGTTTCTATGGCAAAATTTGCCATCCCTATACAGACACACCCACATAATACTTAGAGTTCAAAAGTTAATTTTTGTGCACACACATAGTGCAGGATAATGTACAAAATCATGCATTGAAATGGTTTGCTATTACTACTGCATTTGTGAGATTGTTTTGAAGTGTTTGAGAAAACTGTCATAAAAACACAATCAAGAAATAGTTTCCCATTTTTTTGAAATACAGACTATTTATCCAGCATAAAACATACAAAAAAAAAGGGAGTGCCAAAGAAAGCCTAAAATCATTCTTATCCTGAGTTTAGTTTTAGTTTATTGCATCCGAGGGAAACAAAATCAGCTTCTTATTTAAAGAAGTCAATAAAAGAGTAGAGTAAGTAAGTCAGCCTATTATGGAAACAGAGATGAAGCCCAGGGGCTTCATCGCTTTCAGTTAAAAGCTTAATTTCAGGGAAACAACAAGTTCCCATCACAATGCATAAAAGCTCTTGCAAAATCTCCTTAATAAGCTGTTTTATAATGCCCTCTCTATGCCACAAGCATTTTCCTTTCCATGATGGGCCTGATGTCAATGGCCAAGCCACTCATGTCAGGTTGCTATGGTGAAACCCCACATTGATCGCTGCTTCCTGGGGCCTAAATAACCGAGCATTTTGTCAGCAAGGTGGACCAATGGTACTGACATTTGAAAAGGAGTGTGGGAATTTGTCTCACGTGCTGAAACCTTGCTGGGCTCTTCAACCTGTATTCTCTGAATATAACCTGTGGACACAGAGGCTGAAGACTGAACAAATGTGCATCATCATTTCCAACACCTAGTTAAAAATTGATTGCAAATATGATTTTCAAATGAAAGGAACATATAATTTTTATAAGTGAAAAGTATCTTTCTAGGTAGTAAGAATTTTAACTAGCCAAGCAGTGATATTGCATGCCTTTAAAATCCCAGCACTTGGGAGACAGAGGCAAGTAAATCTCTATGAATTCAAGGCCAGCCTGATCTACAAGAGCTAGTTCCAGGACAGGACAGGCTCCAAAACACTGTCTTGAAAAAAAAATAGCTATTGAATATGCTTTGATTTTTATAATACACAAGATATTTCAGTTTGAATCTAAACTAGTTTTTAAAATAAAATCAAGTGTAATTTAAAGAAGAAACGTAAGAATAAATAGAAAAGGCAATTGATAGGAAATACATATTTTATAGAAAATTGTAAATTAAATAAACATTCTATTCTAAACCAGGCTTATCTCTAATTAAATCGCATTTTCTGTGACTCATCCTCTGTACATTTCTTAGGATTTTCCTGTTATTTGATGTGGGCAGTTTTATATAAGACCGCAGCCTACTGATTGTTCATAATGGGGACACATGCAAGCCACAGCACTCTAACCAAAAATAGATTATCCTCAGCATCCAGGAAATCTTACCCCAAGCTTTCCCAATTTCCAAACGTTTTATCACAGGACTAACTCCCATTTATGTTTTGTGTGATTTCAGTCACATACCTTGAATTGTATCACCAGACCTTTTGCACTCAGCACTGCTTCTGATGTCATGACTATTGCTTGCACATTTCAAAATATGCTTTTGGAGAAAATTTTAATGGTGATCAAATGTTATATGTTCTTTTCCTTTCATCTCATTTATGGAGAACATATCTATCCTATGATATGAATTGAATTCTTTTTAGAAATGCTTCTCAGCACTTCAGTAATGTCCCACAACTTCTGAGTTCCTCCTGTTGCTACTAAGAAGTCCACTCCCAAAGCGATTGCTTCAACAGTAAGGACACACTTCATTCTGTTTATCTTGTTTTTTATTTGTCATTATTTGACTGTAAACTAGGTGTGGTTCTTATTTTATTTATTTTTTTTCTATTTGAGTTTGTAGAGATTCTGAATCCTGAGCTTTCATATCTTAAAGCATTTGAAATAATTTTAGACTAAGATGTATTTTTCTATATATTGTTCTTCTCTTCCTTGCTTTTCACTCTGATCTTTGTCTCTTGGCCTCTCTCTCTCTCTCTCTCTCTCTCTCTCTCTCTCTCTCTCTCTTTTTCTCTCTCTCTCTCTCTCTTTCTCTCTCTCAAGCTTTTCTATTTCTTTTTCAGTTTGAATGTAAGCTATTGAATTATTGCCCATTCAATTATCTTGTATTCTGCTATAATTTGCCTATTAAATATGTCGTGGATTCTGAGTCCGTAATTATATTTTACGTAGAATTTGCATTTAGTTTATTATTTTAGAAGTGTCTAGTGTAGTGAATCTCTAAAAACCCATTCTTCATATTTTATATTACTATAATGTAATAAAGTGTGGAAGAGAACTGTACTTAATGTTCAATAGATCTCTGAAAGAGATGAAAAAAAGACATACAGAGAATTAAAAATTTCCAGTCACCTAAAAAAGGAAACTGAGTTTTTTCAAGTCTGTAGCTTTAATTAGAAAGAGGAATAAAACAAACTGTCATTATTTAGAGAATCAGCTCTCAGATAGTTCTGATTGGACAGCAATAGTCTCCTAGTAAAGGCTTGAAGTTAAAGAACAATTACAACTGAACTGCCAAGTAGTCTCAATAGCGGCTTCATCCAGTCCTAAGGGGGCTGCACTTTCCCATGTCAAGCACAGTTCACAGAGTGAAAAGCACAAAATAGAACATCCTCTTTGTTTCCTCACAAATAAGTTCAGAGGCAGAGAACAAGGAATTTAATCAAGCCAATGAACCAGGGTAACTTTCAGAAAAAAAAAATAATCTAACATATATCATATAATTACGACTTAATGAGTAATTACTGGAGTTTTGACTAATAATCAATCCTTTAATGCTTATTTTACTTTTTACTTATGCGTATGTGTGTGTTTATATAGTATGTGTATGTGCAAGTGCCTGCAGAACCCCTAGGAGAATCAGATCCTATGTAGCTAAAGGAACAGGCTCATGTTAAATCCTCAGCTTGGATGTGAGAAACTGAACTCTATTCCTCTACAGGAGCAGCAAATGATTTTAATCACTGAGCCATCTCTCCAGACCCCTAATGAGTAATTTTTCTTAATGTTTGTATTTTAACTAAAATGTAATACCATCAAGAAGAAAGTCACTAACAGGGACACAAGGATTGCCCTAGAAAGGGGAATTAGATGAGCTCTCCTGGGTAAACTGGGGAAGAGGAGCGGTAAAAGGAAGGAGATGGGAGATGAGAATATGAAGGAATGGGATGGTCCACAGGGAGAGGGATGGAGTGGGAGAGAATAAAAAAAAAGATCTTGATAGAGAGAGCCACTATGGAGTTAGGAAGACACTGGGTGGTAGGTAAATTCCCATGAAACTGCAAGGATGATAACCAGTTAAAACTACTAGAAATAGTGGAGAGGGTGTCAAAAATAGCCTTCTCCTATAATCAGATTGGTGAATACTCTAGCTATCATCATAGAGCCTTTATCCAATAACTGATGGAAGCAGATGCAGAGATGCACAACCAAACACCAGGCCAGGTTCCAGGAATCCAATCAAAGAGAGGGAGGAGGGAAAATATGAGCAAGGGAGGACAAGATCACGATGGATATGAAGAAATCTTACAGAATCAGCTGAACCAAGGTCATGGAAACCTGTGAACTCTAAGAGAAAACTGAGGAGCCTCCATGGGACTAATCTAGGCCCTCCACATGTGTGAGACAGTGGTGAAGCTTGGGCCTCAGATGTCCTGGCAGTAGGACCAGGTCTATCCTGGTGTATGAGATAGCTTGTTAGTGTCCATTCGCTATGGTATGATGCCGTACTCAGCCTTAATGCAGAGGAAGGACTTGGTCCTGCCGACTTAATGGGCCAGTCTTTATTGGCTCCCCATGGAAGCCTTTACCTGTTGGGAGGAATAGATGGAAGATGGGCTAGAGGGGAGATGATGTGGAATTGCCCTCTGCATACTGTGAATATGTTTTATTACAACTGTTTAATAATAAAGCACTTCTGGCCAATGACTTAGCAGATTATAGCCAGGGTTTTAGTAGGAGGCTGCCCAGCCCGAAATAATCACACAGAAACTGTATTATTTGCAATACTCTTTGGCCAATAGCTTAAGTGTATTTCTGGCTAACTCTTATATCTTAATTTAACCCATTTCTAGTTCTATTGTGTCACCATATGGCTGTGGCTTACCGAGTAAAGTTCTGTCCAGCTCCAGGAGGGCAATATGGTGTCTTACTGACTATGCCTCCTTTCTCCCAGCATTCAGTTTAAAATTTCCCACCTAGCTGTGTTCTACCCTATCAGGCCAAGACAGTTTTTTTATTCATTAGTTTTATTCACACCATACAAAGGGGAATCCCACAACACCTCCTTTTTCTGTTTAAATAAAAAGGAAGGTTTTAGCTTTAATATCCACAGAGGGTGAGAATCTGTGAATCCCTTTCAGGCTAATGTGGTTTTGATGGAAGAAGAAAATTCATATGGACTCTATAAATCCTACAAATATTTCACCTAACAAACAGCTGGAATCAGTTTGGAAGAAAAAATGCCTAAATTACCTAAATAATTGTTTATAAATGTTTGTTTTCCTTTAAAGAGGGATATGATATAGAGATAAATACTTTGCTTTGGTATGGCTCTTGGACTACTGGTACAAATTTAATGTAGATTTTGTTACACTATGTGTATATATTTCTGTTCTTCTTTAAGGTATTGTGTTTGTGCAGCTCATTTAAAAATTTAATGTATAGTTAAGAAACACAGGTCAATCTGTAATAATCAGACTTTTAATTACTTAAGTTATGCCTTCTAGATATACAATTTATATATGATTTTATGGTCAAGAGGATGATATTAATAATGATTAGAGAGCTCATAACTGGGGAAGATTAATTTGTTCTCTGTCAGCTATCTTTATTTGCCTGTAGTTCTTTGTCTAGGGATGAGGACTCTTGATATTTCCTTTGATTATATGATTGATTATATTAATACGTTTTGTGTGATGTTTTGTTTATTTTTGGAAAAATGAAGATTGCCTGGAGATCAGAGGGTTGAGCAGTTAACCACATAAACTGGGCAATACTGGCACATTCCCCTAATCTAGCACTCAGGAGGAACAGTGAGGAAGTGATATGGTGGGGTGTAGACAGGATCTGGAACTTTGGAATGAGGAATGAGAGAAGTAAGCTACTAGTGGCTGCTCCTGATTCTCTAATCTTCTAGTTTTTCCCTTTGTATTTGACTACCAAGTTTTTATTGCTAAGATTAGTTAGACTAAAGCTTTGTCTGGGCATCCAAATTTTGCGGCAAGAATCCACAAAAAAAAGCCCTTTGCCTGGGACATTCAGTTGAGGCACGATCAAGCACACCTGTGCCCCTTACACCAAAACTGAGAAAGGCATTCAATGCTGACTCCTTGTGGGAGGCCTTACCACCTTGTCCTTTCTGAGAAGTGGATAGGGTTAGGTTGAGTGGAGGCACAATGAGAAGGAGGGAAAAGAGGCAGAGCTGTGATCAGTATGTAAAATGAATAAAAGTAAAATAAACTATAAGAAAAAAATCACTTGCCCATGACTTCGCTGCCACGACACACATTGGAGCTGCTCATGGCATCACATGCAAGAGTTACAGCCCTGCTCCCCCAATTAGTTTTTCCTTCCCCCCCACCAAGACCTCTGAGCAAGTCTAATTTTTTTGTTGATGCCCCTCTATGGCAACTACCACAGATTCTTAGTTTCCAAAAGCCACAGGAATTAGTTGCTCTTGCACATTCCCCCATGCGCATGGCTGACTTTTTGGCCTCCCCCTACCCCCGACGTGGGTTGTGGGCTTTCCCTGGACTTTCTCCTTAGGCTGCTAACATACAAACAGTGGCAGCAATCCTCAGCCAGGCTCTTTACTGCCTGTGTTCTCTGTTCAGATGTGTTACGCCTCACATTTTACCCTCATCATCAGTAGATTTGATGAGACAAGTGGGAATTCCTAAATGAGGGAATTAGAATTTAAAAAGTGAGAGAGATAGTTTTTCTAATGTGGAAAAAAAATGGGAAACTATGTTATAATGGGGGGAGTTAGATCTCTGTATGATTATACAATGAAAAGTTTTAAAAAGGAACACTTAAAGGAGAGGATAATTAACTTAGATGGGATTTTTATAAACATTTGGTTTGATAATTCTTGTTTTATCCCTAAAAATGTTTGCTTAAATCAGTGCTAAGTTGGTAGACATGACTGCCCAGATACAGGTCTTAGAATGTTACTAGAGAAAATAATACCATTTTGACTGATGTTACAAGCCTTAATAAATATACAAACAATGAAATAAAAATTGAAAGGAGAACCAATGTGAGTATTACATTACAAAATTAGAGAGGAACAGCCCAAGTTGAAACAAGCAGTCTTAATTTATTCGGTCACCTCTACAGAAATGACTGTGAAATGACAGATATCCCCAAAGCTATGTAAGTGCTGACTGGATTCCCTTGGAAATGTTAGATTTCAGGAGACTTAAGGAAGCATATAATATGCATATAGTAAAGAAGTTTATGGCCTCATCTAGTATGGATTTACCTTTTATGAAACAAATGTTAAACTCATAGTCAACTAGTAACAGAATTGTCTCATAAGACTGGAAAGGCCTGTTGACAGCAGTATTAGAGCCTGGTCCTTAACTCCAGTGGAGGACCTGGTAGAAAGATGAGGTTAGGACCATTGAACCTACAATGAAGTAGGACCAAAGGCATTGAAATTTCCCAAAACCTTCTTCTTGTCAAGGACAATTTATGCTGATGTACAAAGACAGTCTTTATATGATGACCACACCTTGGCTCTATGTCATGCTTTGAATGCTTGGAACAGAACTGAAGAAGTTGGAAAGAGAACTGAATCATTTACCAAAGTTACAGAAGGCCTAAGAGAAACCTTCACTGATTTCTTTTTTTTAATCGAGATTGACTTCAGCTGAAAATAGAATGATACAAAACTGAGAAGCTAGACAAATAATGATTGAATCTTTGTTAATTCACAATACAACAGATAATTAGGTCTTTAAAGGCAAAATCAACACCTATAGAGGAATGGATCCAAGATACAGTCAATATTGAATCTCATAACCACAATGATAATTGAACAGGACAGTTGAATTTCAGAGGTTTGAAAGAAAATTCAGAATGTTAGGTGTTTTACTTGTGGCAAACAAGGTCATGTAAAAGGGGATAGAGGGCATTCCTAGAGACAATGTTTTTTCTAAGAATAATTCAAACAAAAGGGCCATCATTTCTGGAGTATGAAGAAGGTATGTAAAAGTCTGACATTGGAACAATGAATGCAGACCAACAAAGGGCAGATAAAGTAACTTTTTGCCATTGGGAAATGTCTTTGTCATTAGGAAATGCTTTGGGAGGCCTCTCACAGGCCCCATGTCATATTTAGTTCAATCATTCACTGTGGAGGAAACACCTACCCAGAGTAATTAAAGGACCGAATGACAATTGTTATAAAAAGAAAAAAAGGATACTTCTGTGGATGATAGAACAGCTTTAGAAAACAAAAATTTTAGAAAAGTCATAAAGCAAATATTATAAAGGTTAGATTTTTAGCAAGAGAGACCCGTTAGAAGAGAGAGATGATAGTTGATCACACTTTGTGGCCATTTAATCTAAACTAACTAATAAGATTAATAAATGCTTTTTATTTAATCAGATATAACTTGCCAAAATGGAAACTTTACAAAGTTAGGTTTGGGACAGGGTTATGGTTTTGTCCTTAGAATAACACTGTGATTAGGTGCGAGAGCAACACTTACCTGTGGGTGTAGAGCTAAGTACTTAGAAGGCAGCTAGGAATTATGCTGGTCTTATTACGTGAAGGTAGGTTTTCCAGGTAAATTTCACCATGGTGACTGTTGTTTTTGTTTATGTGTTATAATTGGTAGGATTATTATTTTCTTTCCCCCTTTGGCATACTACATAGCACCTGCTGGTACCATGAAAATTATTCCTCAGGTAGGGGGCATAAGGTCAGATCCAACTCAGATATTCAGAGTCCTATATCCAAAGTACACAGTATCTTCAGCAATAGGAAATTACTTTCAAATTCTAAGAGGCAACCATGGAAACAGCAATGCCCTATATTGTTTTGGGGGTCTCTATGACTATTTCAAACTAATATGTAGTTTTTAAAAGCCACTTTTAAGGTACCAAGTGTAGCATTTCTGTAGACTGCACTGATTTTTCATTCAACAAACAGAAAAATTCATGCACCAGTTTATTCCCCCACATGAGTAAGTTTTGAGATGCAGTTTTATGAGGTTTTTAGGGTTAAATGCAGTCACAAGGGTATTTTATCTAAACATATTTTTGTCTTCTATGAAGTATGACAAATCCATCATGCAAAAACACACCAAAAGTTTTCTCTGTACCTACAAGTACAGAGAAAAGACCTCACCATTCAATGCTCCTAATACCCTTTACTTCAGACTTTCAGCTCCAAACCAAGTAAAAAGCCACTTTTTTGTACTTTATTCCACTGCATTTGTCTTTGGTTGTGAAAACCTGCTTTGACTACTGAAGTTCCATAAGTTGGGCACTGTCCTTTCTGTGTTAAGGCATTGTCTCACTCCTATGCTAAATGTAAAACCCAAGTCTTTGTCTTCTCTTATTAACCACACAAGGAATTTAGTTTAAGGAAAACATGCTTGACTTATTTATAAGTTTGTTTTTATTACTGTGGTTCTTTGGCAACATGTAAATAATTGTTCATCACGGGAAAGATTCAGGCTGTAAACAAACAAGAGATAAAAGAAGGAAATGAATTTTACCTCCTAGGCAGAGATTTCAGGGGTTAGGAATGTTTTCTGTTTCACCAAGCAGCTCTCCATATTACTTACATTCTAACTGCACATATACCCTATTCCTGTCTAATTCCTACTGTAATATAAATATCAATGTAAAACCTTATGTATGGCTTATAAATTATTAAGAGAAAAGGTCTTCTATTTTCAAATGAACAAATTGTCATTCTATGTTTATTTGCAGCATGCCTAATCATCAATCGAGCTCTGTGCATGTAGAAGATTCTTGAAATTTGTTCTCACTTTTTTTTTTCTGGTGGTCCATATTTCCTAGTGTCTAATGTCTATGAAGAACCTTCTGTACTCCTCTATTATTGTACTTTATTGAATGCTGTGGAACAATGGTCTCTTATCTTGCCACTTGTATTATGTTCAATAAAACACTGATTGGTCAGTAGCCAGGCAGGAAGTATAGGCTGGATGACCAGGCAGGGAGTAGAGGCAGGGCAAGGAGAACAGGAGAATTCTGGGAAGAGAAAGATTTAGTCTGCAGTTGTCATCCAGACACAGAGGAAGCAAGATGTGACTGTCTCACCAAAAAATGGTACCAAGCCATGTGGCTAACACAGACAATAATTATGGGCTAATATAAGTTATAAGAGTTAATACGAAGCCTGAACTAATATGCCAATCAGTTTGTTGTTAATATAGATCTCTGTGTATTTATTTGGAACTGAACGACTGTGGGATCAGGCAGGAGAGAAAGCTCTGTCAACAATTGAAGGCACTTTACTTGCCTTAAAAAGTACTTTTATTGATTAGGGAATTATTTCTCTTTGCACACATTTTTGAAATCCCAGAGTCAACAGGTACTATACAGCCTAGGAAAGTCTTATACTCTTATAGTCTATGCTGTGTCATTTGTAGACTGAGAGCTAGTAAAGTTAAACAGCTTCCAGAATTTAAGAAGATATGCAAAAAATGATAAAAAAGTTGTCAAACATTTATCACTCATTTATCTTCATTTTATTTTGCCTTCTTATCAATGTACTGGACTCGAATACCAGTGCCCATAGTGGGGTTAACAAAACAAAATGGGTAAGACATTTCTATAGGTCCATAACAAACCTTTAATTTTGTCATTTTGTATTTATTCAACTCACATAAATTATAAAGACATTTGACTTGATATATTTAAAACAGCAACCAGAATTTTTTTCTCAAAAATTTCCATTTTAAGCTTAAGTTTTCCAAATCACATTCTTAAGAATACAGATACAATTGGTTTCTTAATAAAACATTAAAGGGATTCATTTAAATAGAAAAATATTGAATTAGCCTTTCCATTTAACTATTGAACAAAGTCCAGGACCATGAACAGGCTCCTGATTAATTTTACCTAATTCTCAAGTTGAACCTAAGCCTATTACTCTCTCAGCAATCTCTGTACTTTATCCCAGGTGGTTATAGACTAATTTCTATATTTATAATGCATACATGAAGAATCTTGTGCCAGATCAAGACAACCAAGTAAAAATTCTAATAGTA
The DNA here is from genome assembly GCF_000317375.1 of Microtus ochrogaster. Taxonomy (NCBI): domain Eukaryota; kingdom Metazoa; phylum Chordata; class Mammalia; order Rodentia; family Cricetidae; genus Microtus; species Microtus ochrogaster. Next base: position 14,064,508 of record NC_022035.1, on the reverse strand, counting down.
GAAATATTACTCCACTTTGAGACTTTAAAAATTTATGATCTCTTAAAATGTAACAAAACTACAAAGGTACTGTTTATTAAATACAGAAACACAAACTTTTAATTGCATCCTATTGATATCCAGATGTTTTTCTATCTTCACTATATTTCTCTGAGTTTTCTCCATTACTCAATAGAAAAAGAGCTTAGTAGATACTACAAAAATCAATTGCAATTTGTCCACTTTAGGGTGCCAATGAGGCAGAGAATTAACCTCTGACTAATTTCCAAAGTCATTTACCAGTTGATAGTTTCGTACATTGCCACCACAGGCACAAAGCACTTGGGAATGCCTACAAATGTCTGATTTAGAGTGCATGGAATGTATCTTTTAGGTCATGATAGAACCACAAGATGTATTTATTTATCTCATAGCCACAAAATCCCTTGAGGACACAATTTGATTTCATTACTAAATAAACCTCCAAAGTCAACAAGAAATCCTGTGTTACAATGTAAAATGAAAATCTCCCAATCACATAGTGAAATTATTGTGTGGGGCACAAAACTATTATATGATTTATACACACTAGTAAGATTGTTTTTTGGAGTTAGTTTGATTATGATTAGCAATTGCTTCCGAGTATTATGACATTTACAGATGATGAAATTTATTAAAATAGTTACTGCTTATGGCCAAAAAAGAATTATAATGACTGAATTGAATCTGTAGTCTAATTGCCTTCCAGGTTGAAAATATTGGGACAGATAATAATGAATAATGCCTCTTATGAAGCACAGTATTTAATGAATTTAAAATTTATCCAGAATTTATTTTGATAATGTTCTTATTAGTTCTTTGAGAATTACGTACAATTTATTTTGCTCATATTCATCTCCCCACCTAATTCTTCCCAAATTCCCCTCACCACCTCCTATAATTAAGCTTCACATTTTTTCTGTCTTTATGAATCCAATTTGTTTTTCTCTTCCAACTGTATCTAGTAAAGTTTTGCACTGGTTGAATAATTACTTCACAGGTTTACAGATAATCATATTACTAGAACATTGAGCCTGGATATAAATCTGAGAAAACCTTATATTCTGTATTTATGCACCGATTTACTACTCATATTGGGTTATAAATATATTGCTTTAAGTGAAAATATTAACTAATATAGACTAGGAAAAACACTTCTCCAAAGATGTCAAAATTATAAAAGGGGAAAATGCATGCTTGTTTAGTATGCTCATGCCTAAGAAAATACTACCTTTACATTCTGATAACAAATTTAATGGACTTAAGCCTGTCAGGTAAATATACTAGTAAAGATGTAATATTAAAAAATAAGTTGGAGAAAGAGAAAATCAAATAAAGCATTTATTAGCTGAGTTTCTCACTATTCTTTCTAGCACAGATGATCAAACGAGACTTAAAATATTGGTATTTTCTTAAGCCTAAAAGACATGGTATTATTTTTCTCCAGCTACAGTCTAGACAGATGTGTTTCCTAATTCAGTCTTGGTGATATTTATCTCATTAATTCAAAGGCTGTTGACTTCTAATCTTGTGCCATGTAAAAAAGGAGTTCTTATGACAGTCACAAGATTAGACCAATATATTTAGAGAGCTCTGAATTCCAATTGGCAATGCTGATAGAGAAAATGAGCATTCCAAAGATTTCTCAAAAAGCTTGTATCCTCAAATACTTCTACTCCAAGGAAACTCATGGTCCCTGTTTCATTGTGAAATGGTTAGTGAATAGCATACTTCACTTAACTGAGAAAATCAGTATTACAGTTTTGAATGATTAGCACTCTATGGGCTCTGTGCCATGGGGCAGGTGCCTGCTTGAGCAGTGACATGAATAAGATGCTTGGAAGGTAAGAAATAAGATTCTAAAATAAGAAGGTAAGAAAACAAAACACATCTTCTTTCAGCATATGTCTTTACCATGCCTTATGATCTCATTTTTCTCTAAAGAAATAATAATGGTTTAAATATCATAACATCTTCAAAGATAATAATAACCAAAAACCATACTGTGATTATTTATTATCCAATATACAAAAGTTGCTATTTTCTGGATACTGTACTAAGTATAAGCTTTAGGATATATTTAATAAACAAGAATTTTTAAGGATGTGATACAGTAATTTCAAATAATGACACTAGCAACCTTCAAGGAGAATTCTCATGCTTGGTGTAATACATGTTCTATTTCAGGTCACAACAAAGATTTCAAAATACATTTGAATATCGAATGAGATTATTTGCTTAATGTTATCACCCTGTATCCCATTAATACATGCTCTTGTACTGCTACTAAGTGGCAGTTCAGACTACTAATGCTAACAGAACTAAACTATGCGTAGTATCAGTTAACCAGTTTTAAAGGAGTATTTTCCCTGTAGTATTTATCAGAAGTATATGCTTCATATATAAAATTCATACCCTCATACAATATTCTTATGATATCTCTGTACAACCATGTATAAGTAATTAACCCTTATAAAGTTGTGGTGGTCTACATCTGAAATCCCAACACTTAGAATACAGATACAGAAGAAATAGAGTATAAAAGCCAACCTGGAATATAGAACAGTTCCCAATATCACCACAAACAAAAGAAAGAATGAAATGGATAGGATGGAAATTAGTGTTATTTGCAAGCCAGAAAAGTCTTCACATCTCACACTTTATGAAATCAATAGAAACTATGGTACTGTTAATACCTAAAATGGTTTGTCAGTTGTCTTGCACTTTAATACTTAAGAGAATTTTAAGTAAACTCTCTAAATTAAGTAGGAAAAGGTGCTAGTGTTCTGTCCTTGATAGTGAGCAGGTTTCTAGGAGCCAAGTGCCTCGATCCTGATTTCCTGCTGAAGCTCCCAAGGTGCTCCCACATTGGGCTCTCACCATCTCTGATACACTACACCTCCAGAACCTTGTATTATGGAATACTTTTTGACAAACGCAATTTCTTATTCTTCTTTATTTGAGGGAAAGGCTGACCAGTAGTTAGAAACTTATGCTGCCAGGTGGAAACCATTGCCTTAGACATATTATTGAATTTCTCTGAGGCTCTATTGAAATGAGAACATTTTCTTCTCTTATTTTTCATAACAATTCAATGAGAAAAATAACACAAAATTGTATTTAAAAAGAACATGACACATCGATTTTTGAATTTTCCAGGTGGATTCAGCCTAAATTTTAGCTTTAATCATCTTTCCCTGTCCTTTCTTTTCTGAAAACATGATCATCTCTAAAGCTCAAATAAAATGAATTATTTTATGCTTAATTTTTTAAAAATTATTTTTGGTTTCGTTTGTCATCCATATTTTTTCTAGAAAACTCATCAAAATCAAAGTAGGTCACTTATAATCATGTCCGGTATGTTCATGATACATCTGTTCCAAGTCAAAGTGAGAATTCAGACCTGCTGATGGATATTGCATTGTTTCAAATGAACTCAGAAATCTCAAAAGTTAACTGTATTATCTTCTTGTATAAATACGCTGTCATCCTGCTTATGTTGAAAACTAAGTGATTGAAGTCATCTTTGACTGACCTGATATGTCACCTTGACAATGTGAAGTTATTGCCTAAGATTTCATTACAAAGCAGAGCTTTTATCAGTGTCTTATTTCACATGCAGGCTTTCAAGGTTCACTTTGCAAAAGAGTTCATGGAGCCCTCCTTTTTGCTTTCATACCCCATATTCTCCCATGCATTTCCACAATAAATGCTGTTTTATATAGAAGGCCATATAGAATTCGAGTTATTTTCTCACTCTGGAATTTTCTCCTTTTCACTTTCTGTTCTTTCTTCTTAGGACAACACTAATTCTTTCATTTCTGTCCAGTCTATTGCCTCACATTCATCCTTCTATCTAGTTATTAAATATTCCTACTAGGATAAACTGTTACTCACATGTAATATGTTACAAAAAAATGATGTCATATACTTTCATTCCAGAATCGTATAATTTGTTATTGCAAAATAATAGAATATCATTGTTATACTTTATACTTATTTTAATAACTTATGTAAAATACAATAAGGAAGGCATTCTAACTAGTGCCAGAAATTCTTAATCTTAGGAATATTCTAGGTTTTTACATAGAGGTCTTTGAAAAGTAGTAAGAATATTGAGGCTGTTTTCTCTGGTCAGGAAACAAATGCAGTAGTACTATTGTATATCATTATTTCTGGCAAGTCTATCTGTGGGAAGAAAATAAGATAGATCAGACATGATGCATTTACAGCTGAAAAAGAGTCCATTTAACTTCATTTTATTATTTCAAAATGCAGATGTGTTTCCATAACAATTTTGTGATTTTTTTATACTGACGCTAAAGTAATATTCAATCCTCCCAAACATACTCTGGAATACAATTCTGATTTTTCCAGAGCTAGAGCCTTAGCTCCCTGTCAACTATATAAATAATTACAGGGATAACCAGCTCTCTGCAATGCTCCCTGTAGCTAAGCCGGTATGCTATCCATCTCATGGTTTTGAACTGGCAGCACTTCCCCTTACCATAAACTTCATTAAGTATATTTCCATCATAGCTAGAGTAGTATCTTCATATACTATAAATCCTATAGGAATCCTTGATGGAAATATAAAACCGTAGTTTTCAAAAAGTAGCATACACTGAAAATTTCTGCTGGAATAAATTCACTCAGGATCTCCCACCGCACACAACTCCCTGTGTTTCAACGGTTGCTGCCATCTTTCTCTCTCCTGACTCACACCTCCCAGAGGAAGCACTTTGCTGTTATCATGTCAGTGAACTTGCTCTATTTAAGTTGCCAATGCTTCCTTATTCTCAACGCATTTGAAGAGCAGTCATATTGGATGCTATTTCCAGATTGTGATGTGTTGTTATTTTTTTGTATTTAAAGCCATGACCTTTTCCAGTCTTTCTTCCTCACAGATTTATCACTGGCCCCTTCACCAGTTGCTTATTTTCCTGACTGCCTTTTAATAATGTGAACGTTAGAGGACTTGAGTTTGTTCTTTCTCTTTTCCTCTGTATGTCTAAGCTACCTGGATCTTTTAATTCAATTTCCATGAACTTATAAATTATGTTCTGTGTAAATTTAATGATTCGGAAACCAGTATTTCTTCCTCATATTTCTATTTATATATGTAGTTGCTGTTGAATGTTTCCACTTGAACAAGCCAAAATGGAAAATTAATTCAGCATTTTGTATGTAAAAAGTGATTCTTATTCTTCTTTGTCCCTCAAAAGTGATCTCCAATTCAAAAACAAGCCCACCTGTCAGCACATTCAAACAAATGGTCAAACACCTACATGAATCTTTCAATGTCTTATTGGTCAGCCACTTATTCTTGTCTATGATCCTCTTCTTTCAACATTTTAATTGTTACTACCAATTTTTATTTTAATCAATACATGTGATCCTTAGCATATCTCCATTTTCATTATTAACTAACTTCAGTGAATTCTCCACTTAATTATAATAGAAAAAAAGGATTTTTTTTTAAACAAAACATTTATCTTAGCTCTCTATATCCCTATAAGGCCTTTCAAAATCTTCTCAAAACAGCTTTGGATGATATGGGAGGAGACACATGTTTTTTAATACTCCCCCCAAGGCCTCCAGCAATTGGTGTCTTCCTCACACCCTAATTCTATGATGTCCCAATCTCTCTCTTCTCATTATATTCTCGTCACACCATTGTTCTCTCAATTAATTAGAAAGCTATCTTCTTTTCCAATTTTAGCTGTTGCAATGTGCTGTTATGCCTACCCAAAGCTATTTTCCTCATATGTCAGAGGCTTAATTTTTCTTAATTTAGATCTCAGATGTCTTATCCCTAGCTATTCTACTTAGCATTGGTTGACTTCTCCTTTCTCTTTCACATCTAACTATTTTATTATTACTAATAGCACTTTAATTTGTATTTTATTAGGTTTTTCACTTTTTCTGTGTCCATAATTAGCAGAAAGCTAAATATGGGCAAATCACTTCCTCTCTGTCTTGAGCATAATAGTTAATTCAGTGTTTCTGAGGCCAGTAGCAGACCTACCTTGTGAAGTGACATATAAAGCAATTTTAAAGCTCAATGTATATCTATAACTTATATGTCATTTGAGATGAAGTTATATGAATGTCACCACCATTAACAGAAGCAAAAATACTTCTATTGAGAAAAAGATAGAATGTCCATCCATGTACTATAGATCAATCTATATACTTCCAAAATATTGCTAATGGATATAACTATCTACTAAAGAAACTATTGAATGAAACAATTCTGGTGTATCACATATTTGTGTCATGAGAAATGAATACATGTTTTTCAGTTCTGGTTAAATATGTGCACAATGAAAAACTTTGCTAAAAAGTAATTTATGGTTTTACAATTATTTTACAAGTAATTGATGCTATTAATGTATAATTTCTTTAGAATATATACATACTCATTAATATAAAGACATACATGAGTATAGTTATATGCAGTATAATTACAATCAATTGGTGATTGGCTTCATTTATAGTAAGACTTGTGTCAAAAAGATTATATTGTCTGGTGGAATCAGATGTTTCATTTATCATTATTTATCCCTGTAACTCAAAGATGTGTGTGTGTGTGTATGTGTGTGTGCATGGGTGCATGTAACACATAGCAGAAACTATATCAGTTCATTTTGTTACATCCACACTGCAATAATGATACATATTGTACTTTCTATTCCATCTCCCTCTCTACAGTGATACAAACTAGAATTATTGATCATACTCAGGTATCTCAGGAAACATGATAAAACTTTGTACACTTTTCTATCAAACTGGCTGTATTCACAGAAGCACTACAATGCCAAGTGTAGCTCATAGTTATCTTTCTGGCCTCACCCTTAAAAAGATTCTTGACCCAATGGTATAAGCTTATAGATAATTCTGTGTGTCCTTATAATAGTGAAGCTACTTCTCATCACTAAATAATTTCAACCTATAGGCCACTGCTTTCACAATGGCTGATAGAAAACCGACAAAATGTATGAGGTCCTTCTTCTCGTGATAGAACGTTTAGCCCTAGCAAAAGGCAGAATAAAGCAAACATACCGGGAAAATTTAACAGATAAGCGAATAATGGAAGATAAACTCTTATTTACGTCATATTAAAAAAATTAACCCCAATGAATCACATAGACCAAAATGTTATAGCTCAATTAATAAGTTTTAAAACACAGAGATAAATCATGACTTTGATTATAGTAAAAAAAAAAAGTCTCATATTTGACAGCAAAAGCATGAAAACCAGGAGAAAAAAATGAAAATTTAGATTTCAAACTAAAATATGTGTGAGGCCTGGGGAAATGATTAGTGAGAAAAGTGTTTGCTGCATAAGCATTAGATCTGAGTTCTATCTCCCATAACCTACATTAATTAAAATCTCAAAAAAGAAATAATAAAAATGTAATAGGAAGGTATGTATTTTTAACACATGTGTAATTCATAACCACATTATCCTTATGCTTATACTTATCCTTATGCTTATACTTATCCTTATGCCCACAGATAAATGCAGCTCCCACCTCTTGTCAAAGATGCTTCCTTTTACAGAAGACAGGGATCATTATGGAAAACTACAATGATTCAAAAGGCAAAAACTAACTGAGCATAAGACTCTCAACCCCAACTGATACATATAAAACACCTTTTTTGCATCTAAGATTCACATAATATTATGCAGGACTGTAAGAGCCAAAGGAAAAGGAAGCCTGCCTTCTACAATCTGCATTGTACAGTAGTGTCAGGATGACACAACCTTAAAATCTCATGTAGGGCTCATTTAATAGAACCTACAGAATGACAAGAGTGGGCAATGTATCAAAGTAGATAAGGGAAGTCTCTCTTCAGGCCTCATCCCTAGGTAGATAAGGAACTACAAGCAATTAGAAACTGCTGACTGAAGAATTAGTCTCCCACAGGAAGCGAAACATGTGTTTCAGTCTAGAAACACATACATATAGGCAATACTGAATGGAGTCAGCAGATCATTTTTATGTTCATTCATTTATGTGCATATGAAACAACAATGCTTAAAGAAGGAGAGATTATGACTTTTAGGGCGAGGGAGGTAGAGAGGGCAGACATGAGGGAGGTAGAAGGAAGAGAGGGATGGGAAAATGATGTGATAATGTTTGAATTTAATTTAAATATCAAATTTGTTTTCAATAACCCAGCATGTCATCACACACTTATTATGTCGATGTTGGAGAAATGGAGCAAGGGAGATTTCTTCAAATGAATTATTGGACAGTCAATCTATCATATTCGGTGAGATAACTGTTTAAAATATAAAGAAAGGATAAAGAGTGGTTCATGCATGGCCTCCATACACAATTGCACATACATGTACCCACTTACCCACATATCTATCCCCAAAACACAAATGTCATGATTCAAAAAAATCATGAAATAAATTAATTTATACTATTCAGAACAGAGTAAATATTTGCAAATATGTTTACAACATCATTTTTATCTAAAATATATAAAGAACTTTCATGATTTAGAAATAACAAATTTGTCAAGATAAAGACATAAGCCAAGTATTTGAATAAATATAACTCTTAGCAATTTTTATCATTGTTAACAAATGCACAAAGAATAATTTATAGTATACCATGTATGCAGTAATGACTTTCTCTGAAACTGGACTTTTTCCTGACCTTTCAGGCAAGTTAATAATATGTTTTGAGAATATTTAAAATCATATAATCAATCTGTTTCCCAATTCAGTTTGTTTAAATTTAACCTGTCTTTAAGAAAACTATGTAATCAACATTATTATGCTTTGAACTTCCCCCATGTAATCCGATTTTTATAGTCTAAGTCAAATGCATACCTTCAGTCCTAAATTATGAACATCCCATGCCTCTTACACAGAGCAGTGTGTGTGTGTGTGTGTGTGTGTGTGTGTGTGTGTGTGTGTGTGTAAGGGGAGGAGTGAAAGACATGGTAGTTAAATTGAATATAATTGACTGAAAGCAGCAGACATTGAAAGCAGTGATTTTCCTACAATAAATGTTAGAAGCAACATGTGGGTATGGGATGATAATTTCAGTTTGTGATTTTGTTTGCTCTTCTGGGTCACTCAAGTAACTTCTTTCCTTGTAAGTCTCTGTAAAAACACAATCTTTACAGAATGATTCTTCATGTCTTTCCCATACCTTACTTTATGTATTGTCCAATAAATAATGAGTGCAGACTTTGTTAAAGGGGAAAAAGGGAGAAAGATACAGAGCAAGCTGTATATGTTATATTCAATGATCCCAATAGATAGATTTTTGCCTTGCTTTGGTTTTGCTCTTTTAATGTAATACACCCACAATCATGAGTCAAAGCTAGATAATACGTTGTAATTAAGTTATGTAATCATAAGACAGCTACTTCAGAAATTATAAGCAAAACATGACTCAAGAAAGCTATTAAATTATTTAATAAAACGGGAGGAATTGTGGAGGCCCAAAAATGTGAGCCTATTTCCATGTTTACCAAAATCATAAAGTTGGAGCTTACCTCTCTGTTGAATGGAGGGCACTTGTTTTGTTCCTGGCTGCTCAGCCACAGAATAATCACAGAGAAACTATATTATTTAAATCACTGCTTGGCCCATTAGCTCTAGCTTCTTATTGGCTAACACTTATATCTTAACTTAACCCATCTCCAAGCTTCTGTCAAGAGAGTTTATCTGCAATGAGCTAATACTTTATGCTATACATACTTCTATGGCTATAATATCTCCCAATTAAAGGAGTGGAGGCTCACCAGGGTTTGGAATGCCCACTTTGAATTAGTCTAGAGTGTATCTTAACAGTATTAAGCTGTATCAAAATATAAATTTATCTTATCAAAGATATCACATTCAAGAACTCATTGGTAATGTCAAACTTTTCTTAGACAAGTTCTAATCTTTTTCTAATTATTGACATCATATAGTGAACTAAAGCATTAATAGGTCAATACCATAACACAATTTGTCAAATCATGATTCTCTTAAATCCATTCGAACCAAAAGACAAGAAAAGGATTTTGTAATGCGTGAGAGTCCAAATACAATACTGCTTTTAAACAATTGTCTCAGTCTCTGAGCAGCAGCAAAAACACCTAAGGCTACCTTCCTCATATCTGAAGAGGGTCCCTAGTCACTCCTTGTAATGAATCTTTTTCTTTTCCCTGAGATGAAAATTGAGGTCTCAGTTCTCAGGTTCTTTCAACATTTCAACAGCTGACTGAATACCTCACTGACAAACTAAGTTCGGGATCACAGATTCAGGAACCTCTATCTGCTTCTCCTATGGAGTCATCAGTGGCCCTGATGTCATCAGAGCTGGTACTCCTCTGTTGTATATGCAGTCATATGATCCGGCTTTATTTTCTTCCTTTAAAAAAGTACAAGCATATCCTTGACCCCTAAATTAATACAAAGTTGAGTCCTTTCCAAAATCCAGTGCCAGGGTCTTTTCTCCTTCCCTTAGCAAAGGTCACATTGGTACCATCATGAGAAAATCTGTCCACAGCAGATTGCTCATGGACATTCATATTCAAGTAGGTTAGCATAAAAAGTGTGTGGCTCAAGGCATTGAGTGGTGTTTGAGAATATGATTCTCCAGTTTTTATCTTTTGAATTTGTGTTTTCAAGGAGCCATGGGTGTGCTCCACAATTCCTTGTCCTTCGGGATTATAAGAAATAACTGTCTTCTGTTCAATATTCCATTGAAAACAAAATTGCTGAAATGATTTGCCAACATATCTGGAACCATTATCTGTCTTTATGATTTTGGGGGTTTTCATATATAAGGACCATTTTAAGCAATGAGTTATTACAAGCTTATTGGCTTCTCCAGTTTGTACTGAGGCCATCAAGAATCCTGAATATGTATCAATTGTCGCATGCATATATCTTAATTTTCCAAACTCTGTAGTGATGTGAGTAGCATCCACTTGTCATAAATGATTACAAATTATTCCTCAGGGATTTACCCCTAGTGAGGTACAGGCAAAAAGCTTAAATACTATAGCCACAGCCCGCAGTTCAATTATTTGAGCTCAGCCTGGTTCTGTTTGTACTACATGCCCATCATTAACCACACATGCAGTTCTTCCATTAGAAGAACTACTTCTAAAAATTAACATAGCATCATTAAACGAATCTTTTGCTACAATGTTAGGAAAAAATACAGAATAGATTTGTGTGAATTGCGGCAATGGATCATATTGAAAAAGATTATTAATCTGGCCTTCCAATTGAACAAATGCAATTAAACAAGAATCAGTATTGTAAAATAACCCATCTATTTGTTGCTTAGTATAAGGAGCACTGATCATAACAGGTTCTCTGCTAGAATATCTGCTAGATTCCATCCTGCTCTTCTGTGCTAAGAAAGATACTGCTTCAAAATAAGGGTTTAATGCCTGGACTAGTGAGAGGAGAAGGTGAAGCCAGAAAAGCAGACCATTTTGCCCGAAAGCTGCTGTAGGAATAAGTTTTGTAGGTAATATACATGCTTACTAAAGCTGATCATAACTAATATATATGTACTTGCTCTTTCTGTATATCATACTTTACCTGGATGAGTACCTGTCTGGCTGTTTATGTAAGCTATCTAGTGGAATTCAGATCACTGCTCCCTTTAAGATTTTATTTAGTGGTTCAAAGTCTCCCAGAGGATATTTTAAATAAGGTTTCAGCCATTGGATGTTTTATTAAAAGTTTATAAACTATCTTTCAAATCCAAGTAGCAAGTATGAACATGGGGACCATGAGAAAGGGTAGAAATGGAGAGGAGAGGAACAAAAGGGAGCAGAGAAAAATGTATATCTCAATAAAACCAATTTTTAAAAGGAAAACACAGAATTAAACAATACCACTAATTAAAGAAAACTTATAAACTCATGGAAATTGAACAATGTGAAATTAAATCATCTCTGAGTCAAGAAAAAAATTGATGACTTCCTAGAGTTCAGTGAAAATTAACTCAGAAAATACCAAAACGTACAGGCACTGTGAGAACAGTGCGAAGAAGAATGTTCATAGCACTAAGTGCCTATACAAAGAAAGTGGAGAAATCTCACACTGGTGACTTAACATGACACCTAAAAGCACTATAACAAAAAGAAGCAGACTCACTCAGGAGGAGTATATGACAGGGAATAATCAAATTTCAGGCTGAAATTGATAAAATAGAATTAAAAAACTATACAAAAATCAATGAAACAAAGAGCTGGTTCTTTGAGAAAATTAACAAGATAGACAAACCTTATTGAAACTAATCAAAAGGCAGAAAGGGAGAGATAGAGAGATCATTCAAATAAACAACATCAGAAACAAAAAGGGGATATAACAAAAGACACTGAAAAAATCCAGAGAATCATTAGATCTTCTATGAAAACCTGCATTCCACAAAATTGAAAAATGTAACAGAAATGAACAATTTTCTGGATAGGTACCACATACAAAAATTAAGTTAAGACCAAATGAAAAATTTAAATAGACTTATAACCTATGAAGAAATAGAAGTTGTCATAAAAAAAAATCCAGAGGGACATTGCCAAATTCTTTCTATGAGGCTTTATTTAACCTGACACCAAAACCAAACAAAGATTCAACCAAAAAAGAGCATTACAGACCAAACTACCTTATTTAAATTGATGCAAAAATTCTCAGTAAAATACTGGCAAACCAAATCAAAAACACAACAAAATATAATCCACCATGACTAAGTTGGCTTCCGTGTAATAAAAATAATATATATCAAACTGACAGCCAACTTCAAATTTACTGTAGGAAACTCAAAATGATTCCACTAAAATCAGGGACAAGACAAGTCTGTACACTCTCTCCATATCTATACATCATTGCTATTGAAGTACTACGTACGGAAAAAAGACAACAAAAGGAGATCAAGGGGATGCAAATTGGAAAGGAAGAAGTCAAACTTTTGCTATTCACAGGTGACATGATAGTATAAATAAGTGACCCCAAGAATTCTACCAGAGAACTCCTATAGTGCATAAACACCTTCACTGATGTGGTAGGATATAAGATCAACTGAAAAAAAAAAAAATCAGTAGCCCTTCTTTATAGAAATGATAAAGAAGCTGAGATAGAAATCAGAAAAGCAATCCTCCTTTTTCCCCAAGTTCCCCCAATCCTCCCCTTCTCCCTTATCTCTCCCCATCTCCCCTTACCCGCCTCCCTCCCCACCCCCAAGATACCAATTTTCTCCCAGGCAATTTTGTCTATTTCCCATAGCCAAGAGGATAACTATGAGTTTTTCCTTTGGTTCACCTTCTTACTTAGCCTCTTTAGGATCACCAATTGTAGACTCCGTGACCCTTATTTATGGCTAGAAACCAATTATGAGTGAGTACATCCCATATTCATCTTTTTTGGGCTGGGTTACCTCACTCAGGATAGTGTTTTCTATTTCCATCCATTTGCATACAAAATTCGAGAAGTCATTGTTTTTTACCGCAGCATAGTGCTCTAATGTGTAGATGTTCCACACTTTCTTCATCCATTCTTCCATTGAAGGGCATCTAAGTTGTTTCCAGGTTCTGGCTATTA